>NW_007727956.1:243358-244575 GCF_000696425.1 Galeopterus variegatus
TAAACTGAAGATTCTGATTCTGCAGGCCATGGATGGAACCTGAGCTTCTCCATTCCTCACAGGCTGATGCTGATGCTACTGGAAGCCAAACTACCATTTGAGAAGCAAGGTTTTAGGACACATAGTGTCCTGGTCACTAGAGCAAGGAAGAGGGAGCATGGAGGCTGTCACACTGACCCTTGATTGCTTCCTCCTGAAAGTCGCCTATGTCACTTCAACTCACAGTGCAGTAGCCAAGGCATGCACACGTGAACACACTCTCACACCCCTTGGGAGTTCATCACTGTTTTCTTATACGCCCACTTCTCCTAAGGTCCACTTTTCTTCCTCCAATATATCCCGTGGTAATTATTTTATTGAAAGTCTCTGGGTAGTAAACTCTCATCCTCATACATCAGGATGTGTTTTTATTTTGCCTGTATGTTTCATTAACAGTTGAGGGTACAAAATTCTGCACTGACAGTTATTTTCCTTTAATGTTTTGAAGATATTAACTCATTATCTTCTAGACTCCATGGGACTAAGAAGTTTAATTTTCATTTTTTTGTGGGTGATCTGTCTTTTCTCTAATAGCTTTTAATATTTTCCCTTTATCCTTACTGTTGGACTATTCTTCTTATGTTGGACTATGACATGTCTGGGTATGTCTTTTTATTCTTCGTGTTCAGCACTCTAACCGTTAATTCTAGTCTGAAGATGCTTGTCTTTTTTCCTTTCTAGAATATTCTAAATGTCATCTCCCCTAATCTCTTTGGAAACTCCTATTAGATGTATGTTGGAATCTTTTATTCACTCTATATCTCTTAAGGGATCTTTCATAGTACATATTCTGAAATTTGGGGCTCTATTTTGGGTAAAGTTTCTAACTGGTATCATTAATATTTTTTACTATTTCTCTCTTTGTGTCTAGTCTGGAATTTATCCTATCTATGGAGATTTTTATTTCAATTCTTATATTATTTTATTGCAAATTTCTAATACTTCCTTTTCTTTATCCATCTATTTATTATTTCATTTCTGCCCCCCCAATTTATTCTTTATTTTTAATAGTTGTTATTTCTTAACATGCTTCTTTTAAACATATAGTCTGTTCTCGTTATTTGTGGTAGTTCTGTTCTATGAAGTCTCCACAAACACTGAATTAGTGAATGCTGAACCATTGCTCCTAGGAGAAATACAGTTCCTGTGAGACTCTGGTCACAATATTTTAAGTCAAT
>NW_007727956.1:244770-249332 GCF_000696425.1 Galeopterus variegatus
TCTGTTCTCGTTATTCGTTGTAGTTCTGTTCTATGAAGTCTCCACAAACACTGAATTAGTGAATGCTGAACCATTGCTCCTAGGAGAAATACAGTTCCTGTGAGACTCTGGTCACAATATTTTAAGTCAATAGACCAATAGATAACCTTATTTTATGTGTGTTTCTGTTTAAGACACCTTATTTAATAGGTATCATGTTTCTGTTTAAGACACCTTATTTAATAGATATCGTTAATTCATTAACATTCAGCTCATGTCCAACAGCACTACAATTCATTCCTGAAGAAAGCTTATCTAACACACATATTTTCTCCATAAGGCACATCATAGCCTTCTTGAGCTTAGGAACACTAGACAACACTTAAGTACTATACTTGGGGTCTACTTTAAGTAGTGAAGTCACCCCAAAAAAGCACAAAAATAAATGTGAAAAATTTGACACTAAGTACGCTGTACAAAGGACACTTGTTGACAGTACAGGAGCTAAAGCAAGAAGGCAGAGCCTCGCCGTGTCCAGCCACAGCTGGGGACGTGGAGACTCAAATATTTCAAGACTCTTCACATGTCCATGAATGACCATAAAACTGCCACAATATTGATTTGGGGGTTACAAATAAATTTTAGCAAGTAGATGAATTAATATTACCAGAATCCATGAATATGAGGATTGGCTTTACCAATTCTAACATCTTTGTCAAACTGTTTCCCACAACTTTATCTGGAATGAATGTTAATTTTGTTGGCTTTCTTGGTATTGTATCTCTTTTATGTACTTTGGAATTTTTATTTTCAGGCTCATTTTTAGTGGAAAGATTTCTTCCTTTTCTTTCTTTCTCTTTGTCCTTGCCTGTTCCAATGGTTTTATGATTATCTCCATGTGGTTCACATAGCCCCCAGTCCAGAATCAGATATCATACTGGAATTTTGGGTTTTAATCCATAATGAAGAAATACCAAGTCCAGTCCCAGAGCTAAAATGTGTAGCTTGGTAGAGTTTCAGTTCATGATGTGTTATCTGTGTCCACCAACCAGCCTCTCTTAGACCCACAATTCCAGGTAAAGCTCTCATCCCAGGCAACAGGTCACTTTTTTTTTTTAAATTCTTCAGCTTCTCTTTACAGCAGTGCGCCCCACCCAAGTTCCCAACATCGCATTCTCCACCTGCCTTAGGTCTCACTTCTCCTGTGAAATAGGTTTAGCCCTGGTTATCCTATAGGAGTTGAGCTACTGCCAATCTTTGCTTACCCCCAGTCTTGGAGCTCAAAAGCTTTTAATAACAGTGCTATTCACCATCTTGCATTTGTGCTCCATTTTGATCCATGGACATTTTGATTTTGCTTTGGAACCTGGATTTGCCACTAATTTTATCATTTTATGTTTTATCTGAGATTTCTGCTTGTTTGAAAAGGGGAGGATTAACAGATTGAGAAGTCCTCTGAGCTCTTCCTTCATACTTTTTTTCATAACTTCCTCTGCATGGACTATCTATATTTTTGTCTTTCTTATTTTCTTCCCTCCAATTTTAACACGTCTGAGAGTAGAAACTCCTACACAAATCTTTTTATTTACATTTGCTCCTAGGGCAATGCCTTGTACATAGTCAAGAACTACCTGTTGAATTAAATTAAATGGTAATAGGGGCCGGCCCGGTGGTGCACTGCTGCAGTGCGCCGCTTGGGAGTGTGGCGGCGCTCCTGCCGAGGGTTCGGATCCCACATACAGACCGGCCGCTCACTGGCTGAGCGAGGTGCGGGAGCAACGCCGAGGGTTGCGATCCCGTTGCCGGTCCCGATCCGGTACGGGCGCGACACTGAGGGTTGCGATCCATTGCCAGTCACGAAAAAAGACAAAAAGGAAAAAATAAATAAATTAATTAATTAAATGGTAATAGGAAAGTATCCATCAGTTTGCTATAAGAAACACCTTATAGCAATGAGAATTGTACAAAAAATGCATAAGACAGAAAATACTCTTCCCTAGAAATAATCGTGCAGAAGCTAGAAGACCTCTTGGAAGGGATTTCATAAAGCAGGGGTTTTTAACTCTTTTTTTTCTGTTGTAGAACTATTTTCCCCACCGAGAAATCTTGCACAGAATGGTAATAAATAAAGCAGATAAAAGCAGAGCTCTTCTGGATGAAACAGGGGAGTTGTGCCCAGAAACCTGGCTGCTTGGCCTTCGGCACCTAGTCATGATGTCAAGGTGGCTCTATAGAAAGTACTTTGCAAATTGTTTTTCCAACTACAGTCCTATGAAAATTAAATTTGTCTAAATTATTTTCAATATCTATAACAATTCAAAGTAAATGATTCCTAGCAATATTTTAAAGAAGAGAATAAATAAAAAGTTGTAAATTACACATGGTGAAATATAGTGATATATCATTTAAAAACTTCTATTCGGTGAAGGAAAGAGTATCATTTATTGAATATACTGCTTGGGAAAAGAAGGCTGGTACTTTATAGGATGTGGGTGTTGAAGAGTTCTGAAGCATATTTGCTCAGGGAAGATTCCAAGGAAAAAAAACCTAAATAATGCTTCTTTACCCTTTCCTCCGTGATGACCATATTTCACTCAAAATAACTGAATTGGAAACCCAAACTAAATACTTTCCAAGAGCCATGTGTAGCTACTGCTTACAGCAAGATTATAAAGAAAAATATAGCCAAAACCTCAAAGATAACCTCTTTAAATTTCACAAATTCCTCTGAAAAGGAAGATAATGTTTAAAATGCAAAGAAAAACATATGAAAGACAAGATTCCTAGAATTACAATACAGTACAAAAGCTAGTTAACTAATTAAATAATGGCCCTCACTTATAGTACTCAGTGCAAAGGTCTGTGAGTGATCTCCCTGAGGGAAAAATCTAAGAGTTTATGTTGCTTGAGCTTCAACACATCTTGGTGTTAATCAGAAGATTTGATGCTGCTTATCATTTCTAGTCTCATGGAAAGCAGGCTGAGCACAGGCAAGTATTTGCACGTTAGCGACCTATGCATGGCAGCCTGCTTGGTTTCATTCCACAGGGCACTCTGCCAAGGGATGAACTGCAGTAGTAATTTCTTTCTAAATCACTGTCAAATCCCTGCTTCAAGCTTCTATCTGGTTCACCAGAGGCCAGCATACCTCTTATGGAATTCAGAAACTGGGATTTGAGAAACTAGATTCTGAGGAGTATTGACTTAAATTTATATCCTCTTGACAGGTGGGAAAGCTCAAAGAGGAGGGAATTTGGGGTGCTTTCAGCAAGGACACTTAAATTTGCCTTTTCTGTTGTATTTAATTTGCACATTTAAACTTCTCAGCAGTTCATATACTTCTAACCTTGCAGAATTAACAATTGCTACAGTAAACTTGTTTGAATATCTCTTTTCTTAAAAAAAAAAAAAAGAGCATAGGTTGTAAAAATGCTTGAGCCTTAAAGTTTTCACATCTCGGTTTTGTTATTTGGCAAATGAGAGTTAGTCTGGATCACCTGTGCACCCCTTTGTGTCACTGTAAAAGGAGCATGAGGTTTAGCATTTACAAATCTGGCAGAATCAATTCTTATCTGTGTGACCTAGATAAGGTATTTCATTTCTTTCTATAAATGTTCCAAGTTATTTATCTGTAAAATCAGGGCAATATCCACTTTTCAAGGTGCTCAAGAGAATGAAATGAGTTAGGGGGTGAAAATTCATTGGGCATCATTCCTGGCACATGGCAGACACCCAAAATATACTAGATCCTGTCTAATTACGATATTCTATGAGTCTGACTTTGTTGGGAACCGTTTGAGTTATATGATCAGTCTTTATCTGTCATTTTTAATAAGGAGGATTGTGGCATAGAAAGGTCAAAGCTGTTTTCTCAAGGTCATGGAGCTGGCTGGGAGGTAGTGCTCATATTAGCTTTTCTCAATCTAATAAGTCTCAACAGTGTAGAAAATGATGGGCTCATCCTTTAACCCTCTGTATCAGTTGAAAGTTGAACCGATGAAGGACTTTTCTTCAAAAATCTATCAGGTCAGCACTGTACCATTAATAACAAGAGATATACCTGCTAATGGCCTGCCAGAGCTTTCTCCTCAGAAGGGCTCAGTATAGCAGCCGATCATGACAATATGGAAGGAAACAGATTCTGGGTTGATCAGGCATTCCTGATTCATACTAAGAGCCTTAGGAAAGTAGATGCTTGACATTAGCCATCAACCCACAAGAAATAACATAGTTGCTGTGTGAGGCACTTGGATTGCTTGTCTGTCAGCTTGCAAGAGTAAGTTGGAAGTTGTGACTCTTCAGTCCAGGAAAGCCAGCTCATATCACTCAAAGGCCATGTACAACTATTGCCAACAAACACTCCTTCTGAAAGTCTCTATGGAATAATGCTGGCTTAGAAAAGACTGTGATCAACTTAGGGGAAAATAATCCCTATGGCCCTTTAAGTATACCAGAAGGATGTCATCAGGCAGAAGCCAGTATATCAATATATTTATTCCCTTTTATATCTTCTCCAGCAATTTGGAACTCTTCCTAGGAATTACCTTGAGTTACGGATAAGAGTGAAATTGTCCTTAGTTAGA
>NW_007727956.1:250332-258512 GCF_000696425.1 Galeopterus variegatus
ACATACAGACCGGCCGCTCACTGGCTGAGCGAGGTGCGGGAGCAACGCCGAGGGTTGCGATCCCGTTGCCGGTCCCGATCCGGTACGGGCGCGACACTGAGGGTTGCGATCCATTGCCAGTCACGAAAAAAGACAAAAAGGAAAAAATAAATAAATTAATTAATTAAATGGTAATAGGAAAGTATCCATCAGTTTGCTATAAGAAACACCTTATAGCAATGAGAATTGTACAAAAAATGCATAAGACAGAAAATACTCTTCCCTAGAAATAATCGTGCAGAAGCTAGAAGACCTCTTGGAAGGGATTTCATAAAGCAGGGGTTTTTAACTCTTTTTTTTCTGTTGTAGAACTATTTTCCCCACCGAGAAATCTTGCACAGAATGGTAATAAATAAAGCAGATAAAAGCAGAGCTCTTCTGGATGAAACAGGGGAGTTGTGCCCAGAAACCTGGCTGCTTGGCCTTCGGCACCTAGTCATGATGTCAAGGTGGCTCTATAGAAAGTACTTTGCAAATTGTTTTTCCAACTACAGTCCTATGAAAATTAAATTTGTCTAAATTATTTTCAATATCTATAACAATTCAAAGTAAATGATTCCTAGCAATATTTTAAAGAAGAGAATAAATAAAAAGTTGTAAATTACACATGGTGAAATATAGTGATATATCATTTAAAAACTTCTATTCGGTGAAGGAAAGAGTATCATTTATTGAATATACTGCTTGGGAAAAGAAGGCTGGTACTTTATAGGATGTGGGTGTTGAAGAGTTCTGAAGCATATTTGCTCAGGGAAGATTCCAAGGAAAAAAAACCTAAATAATGCTTCTTTACCCTTTCCTCCGTGATGACCATATTTCACTCAAAATAACTGAATTGGAAACCCAAACTAAATACTTTCCAAGAGCCATGTGTAGCTACTGCTTACAGCAAGATTATAAAGAAAAATATAGCCAAAACCTCAAAGATAACCTCTTTAAATTTCACAAATTCCTCTGAAAAGGAAGATAATGTT
This sequence comes from Galeopterus variegatus, assembly GCF_000696425.1. Taxonomy (NCBI): domain Eukaryota; kingdom Metazoa; phylum Chordata; class Mammalia; order Dermoptera; family Cynocephalidae; genus Galeopterus; species Galeopterus variegatus. Next base: position 251,346 of record NW_007727956.1, read on the forward strand.
TAAAATGCAAAGAAAAACATATGAAAGACAAGATTCCTAGAATTACAATACAGTACAAAAGCTAGTTAACTAATTAAATAATGGCCCTCACTTATAGTACTCAGTGCAAAGGTCTGTGAGTGATCTCCCTGAGGGAAAAATCTAAGAGTTTATGTTGCTTGAGCTTCAACACATCTTGGTGTTAATCAGAAGATTTGATGCTGCTTATCATTTCTAGTCTCATGGAAAGCAGGCTGAGCACAGGCAAGTATTTGCACGTTAGCGACCTATGCATGGCAGCCTGCTTGGTTTCATTCCACAGGGCACTCTGCCAAGGGATGAACTGCAGTAGTAATTTCTTTCTAAATCACTGTCAAATCCCTGCTTCAAGCTTCTATCTGGTTCACCAGAGGCCAGCATACCTCTTATGGAATTCAGAAACTGGGATTTGAGAAACTAGATTCTGAGGAGTATTGACTTAAATTTATATCCTCTTGACAGGTGGGAAAGCTCAAAGAGGAGGGAATTTGGGGTGCTTTCAGCAAGGACACTTAAATTTGCCTTTTCTGTTGTATTTAATTTGCACATTTAAACTTCTCAGCAGTTCATATACTTCTAACCTTGCAGAATTAACAATTGCTACAGTAAACTTGTTTGAATATCTCTTTTCTTAAAAAAAAAAAAAAGAGCATAGGTTGTAAAAATGCTTGAGCCTTAAAGTTTTCACATCTCGGTTTTGTTATTTGGCAAATGAGAGTTAGTCTGGATCACCTGTGCACCCCTTTGTGTCACTGTAAAAGGAGCATGAGGTTTAGCATTTACAAATCTGGCAGAATCAATTCTTATCTGTGTGACCTAGATAAGGTATTTCATTTCTTTCTATAAATGTTCCAAGTTATTTATCTGTAAAATCAGGGCAATATCCACTTTTCAAGGTGCTCAAGAGAATGAAATGAGTTAGGGGGTGAAAATTCATTGGGCATCATTCCTGGCACATGGCAGACACCCAAAATATACTAGATCCTGTCTAATTACGATATTCTATGAGTCTGACTTTGTTGGGAACCGTTTGAGTTATATGATCAGTCTTTATCTGTCATTTTTAATAAGGAGGATTGTGGCATAGAAAGGTCAAAGCTGTTTTCTCAAGGTCATGGAGCTGGCTGGGAGGTAGTGCTCATATTAGCTTTTCTCAATCTAATAAGTCTCAACAGTGTAGAAAATGATGGGCTCATCCTTTAACCCTCTGTATCAGTTGAAAGTTGAACCGATGAAGGACTTTTCTTCAAAAATCTATCAGGTCAGCACTGTACCATTAATAACAAGAGATATACCTGCTAATGGCCTGCCAGAGCTTTCTCCTCAGAAGGGCTCAGTATAGCAGCCGATCATGACAATATGGAAGGAAACAGATTCTGGGTTGATCAGGCATTCCTGATTCATACTAAGAGCCTTAGGAAAGTAGATGCTTGACATTAGCCATCAACCCACAAGAAATAACATAGTTGCTGTGTGAGGCACTTGGATTGCTTGTCTGTCAGCTTGCAAGAGTAAGTTGGAAGTTGTGACTCTTCAGTCCAGGAAAGCCAGCTCATATCACTCAAAGGCCATGTACAACTATTGCCAACAAACACTCCTTCTGAAAGTCTCTATGGAATAATGCTGGCTTAGAAAAGACTGTGATCAACTTAGGGGAAAATAATCCCTATGGCCCTTTAAGTATACCAGAAGGATGTCATCAGGCAGAAGCCAGTATATCAATATATTCCCTTTTATATCTTCTCCAGCAATTTGGAACTCTTCCTAGGAATTACCTTGAGTTACGGATAAGAGTGAAATTGTCCTTAGTTAGGCTATGGCCCTTTAAGTATACCAGAAGGATGTCATCAGGCAGAAGCCAGTATATCAATATATTTATTCCCTTTTATATCTTCTCCAGCAATTTGGAACTCTTCCTAGGAATTACCTTGAGTTACGGATAAGAGTGAAATTGTCCTTAGTTAGAGAATTTAGCTTTTCTGCAAGAAAATCTACAATATTGATGGGATACTGCGGGCTGCTGTTTCCCTGGGCCTTATCTCCCATAGACTCTCATGTATTTATCTTTGCCAAGGTAATGTGAAAGAAAGAATTCAAATTTACTGAGTATCTCCCATGTCTTTCCATTATTATACTGATTCCTGTAAAGGAATACTATAAAGTGAGTATGACTATTATTTCCACTTTACAATGGAGGAAACTGAGGCTACGAGAAGTTAAAGAGCTTGCCCCAAACCACAAAGTGAGTGAGTAACAGAACTCCCCCAGCCTGTGTTCTTTCTACTGAGCCGTGTTCATACCAGACCCCTCCCCAGAGAGCAGGAGTAGAGGCAGAGGATCAGAAATTGAGAACACATTAAGGAGAAAGGAAAAGTAGAGAGAATTAGGAGGAGTCCAATAAAGACATGTCAGAAAAAGCATTAAATAAGAAATGTGTGCAGCAGTCGGGAGAAGGCCGAGGGTAGAAGAAAAGCAGAAGGCCCAACCCGCCAGGGTAGGGGGTGCACCCAATAAACTTGGCTCGCTGCCTGGCAGCAAGCACTGCAAAGAGATCTATATCCACCAGATCCACCAAACGAAGGAATCTGTGAATCATTAAAAAAATGTTTATTTCTTTATGCCACAAATGATAAAACAGTTAGTCATAAAATACGAGGGTTTTTTTCCCAGAGTAATTGCCGCAAATATTTTCAACCCTTCTTCTAAATGCTGTGTTTTACTGGTGAAAAAGAAATGATGTGTTCTGAACCAAAATCATACTGTGTACTTGCAGTTTGAGATTAATTTATTTGTAAGATGCTCAAAGCTTATTTAGCATTGATGCTATCATAGATTGGACAGGGGCTCTGAGTAAGAAGTTACTCATCATTTCTCTCTTCCGAAAAATTGTTTCCCTTTGTTATCTGATTTCAGCATAAATAATTTAACAAAAAAACTGTGGGCCAAATCAGGGAAATTAGGATGTTTTTGAAAATGCGTTCCCTAAAAAACATACTTTTGTTCCAGCAACAGCAATTCTTCTCAATACCAGAAAGAAGAAACACACACACAGAGACCACAAAAGTTCTGAAACTAGGTTAGTCACCATTGTACATTTATCCTAGCTTTGTGGTAAGTTTCTTATGGTGAATATTGATTGGTCCCCTGGGACATGATTCTGAGAATATATGAGCAATTCCAACCACGTATTTGGCCAAAGAACAGCCAAGCATTACAGCTGCCAGAGACCTCACTGTCCAGCCTAAGAACTGGGCATTGTATAGAAAATCTGTTTTTCCATAGTTCATCCAAAGGAAGGGGCGACATAAACCTGCAGTTCTGCCAGAGATGAGGTCTAACCTTCTTGTTCCAGAATACCTGGAACTCATCATTTAGAAAAATAATCAGAAGAAGTCACCCATGATGCCATAGAGTAAGGCTGATCTTCAGCATTTCAAAGTGATCTAATTTTCACTTTTTAAAAATAATGTAGCCCCCCAGAAAGAGTATTTTGTCAGAAGATGGGAGGAAGTTGAGGGTACTGTATTAGTTTGTTAGGTTTACCATAACAAAGTACTATAGACTGAGTAGGTTAAAGAACAGAAATTTATTTTTGTACATTTCTGGAGGCTAGCAGTCTGAGATCACGGTGTCAGAAGGATTGGTTTCTCCTGAGCGCTCTCTCCTTGGCTTGTGGATGGCTGCCTTCTCCTGGCATCTTCACCTGGTCTTCTTTGTGCATGTATCTTCATCCTAATCACTTCTTATAAGAACACCAGTCGTACTGGATTAGGGACTACTCTAATGACTTTATTTTACTTACTCACCTCTTAAAGACCCTATCTCCAGATACAGTCACATTTTGAGGGACTTGAGGTTAGGACTTCAACACAGAATTGGGAGGAAACACTTTAAACTGTAACTGGTAGTGAGGGAGAGCAGAGTCACCATTACTGAGTCAAGCACCAGGCCCAGTGCTTTTTACGTATTTTCTCAAGTCATTCTCAGAAACTGTGTGTGAGGTGGTATTTTTCCAATGTTTCAAAAACAAATATGAATTTAATGGCTTTTAAAATATTTTCTCCCAACCTGATCTTTGTTTTTATGTTTTATTTTAAAAATTATACTACTAATACAGCAATATGTGTTCATTGTAAAAATTGAAAACACTATAAAAGTATACAGAATAAAGAATGACAGTCCCCCTAACTTGATCAGTCCCTTTCTGCTCTGTATTAGGTCATTGCTGTGCTCGGTTTGATGGGTGTTCTTCAAGACCCCGTGATGGTGCCACGCACCCAGACACACTTCAGTTAAGGGATTTTTAAACACTGAGATCATACTATAGATACTACTCCACTTATCAACATAACTTGAAAGTTCACAGGTGAGTCCATATATATCCATCTTATTCTTTTTAGTGATTATGTATTGTCCCATGGTATAGACATACCACAATTTACTTAACTAGCAACCCCTCCCCCAATTTGTTTCCAATTTTTAAACTCATGTAAACATTGTCTTAACATTCCTTGGTTGTACATATATAAGAAGGGTATTTTCACAGGTAAGAAAACTGAGATTGAAAGAGGTCAATAAATTTGTTTAAAAGCATATAGCTAGCAAAAGGCTGCCCTAGGACTCAGAAAAGTCCGTGTTCTTCTCTAAGGTGCTGCTTTCAGTTCTCTATCCATGGGATTGAAAAGTGAAGAATGTCTTTTAAATCACTCTCCCTCCTGCTCCCACCCATGCATCTTGACGGCCTCTCAGAGACTGCCCAAATGCAAAATGCATATGGAATCTAAAGGACAGGAGAGTCTGGTCCCAATTTTGTTATATCAGCATACAAATAAAGCCTTAATAAAATTGCTTGGAAAAGACATGTCCTACCAGACTTGAAAATGAGAGCAATCTCTTTCTCAGTGGAGAGCAGTATATGGAAAATGCCTGTTTTGGGCCTGGATGGGTCAGTAAGAAGGTGAGCAGGGATGGGTCTGGTGAGAAGCATGTTTCTTGGGTTCACTGCTGGAGAGAGTGAGTCGGCGGCAGGAGAACCATCCAGCACGCCCAGGGTGCCCTTTGAAGCCCCCTCTAGTAGGTGGGGGATTTTGAACATTTATTAGGAAAAATGCACCATTCGTTCATTCAAAATTTCTTTCCCACTTAAGAGTCTTTCTACTTGAAGTTAAGAAATCCCTCTACTGCCTTTTATCTCCTTCATCTGAGATCAACTAACTCTGGGCCTGGGAGAAGTGAAGTTCAAAAAACGGGTAGTTCGAGCAACCCAGTTTTCTGTCAACCTTTGGTTCTTCCAAACAAAGCTCCACACGCTGAGTGACAGGCTAAAAATGTCCCTTATGAAATAACATTTGGGGGTAAGTTCAGACTCTTCAGCACAGATAAATACCCTACCTCTGTCCCCACAATATTCCTTGTACCATATAATGATGCACCAGGGCCCCACATAAGCCAGACTCCTCCATGCCTCACCTCTCACCCATGCTAACTGGGCTCAAATGTCACCTCAGAGGGGATTTCCTGACCACCTCATGTACAGCACCCTCCCGTGTCAGTCTCTATCCCATTACCCTGCTTTATTTCCTTCATAATCCCTCACTATATAAAATTGCTACATTTTTTCTTTCTTTGTTTATCATCTGTCTTTTCCTACTTGAATATAAGCTTCATGAGAACAGTGGCCTTATTTTTCTCTGTCACTATTATACCCCAGTGCCTAGAAAAAGTGCCTGGCACAAAGTAGATCCCAGTAGAAATTACTGAATGAATTCCATTCTCATTTTTCAAAACACTCTTTCTCTCATTGTAGCCTGAAAAAATCCCTCTCATCTTTCAAGACTCAGCTCAAATGTCACCTTATTTAGAATGTCATTTATTCATCATATGTATTGAATGCCTGTGATGTGTTACATCAGAGGTTTCCAAGCTCTGTTCATAGCACCATTAATGTCTTTACAATTTTTTATGGCACTCCTAGGCCAAAAGGTATACCTAACAGTTCCATTTATTAAGTAGCTAGGTCCAAACACCTTAACAAGTATTCGTGTCCTAACATCTTAGTAGCCATTTGAAAAAACAATGCACATAACTTGAAAGGAAAATAATACAGCTAGCATTCCACATCTCTGGGTTCTACATCCATGGATTCAACCAACTGCAGATCAAAAATATTCGAAAAGAAAAACCCAATAAAAATAACAATACAACAACAAAAAATAATACAAATGATGATACAGTGTAACAACTATTTACATAGCATTTACATTGTATTAGGTATTAAAAGCAATCTAGAGATGACCTAAAGTATATGAGAGGATGTGCATAGGTTATATGTAAATACCACACCATTTTATATCAGGGAGTTGGATTTTGGTATCCGCCAGGCAAGGGTGGGGAGCGATGTGGGTGTGTATGTTCTAGAACTGATCCCCCACGAATATTGAGGGATGACTCTATTTTATTTTACTCATAAATAAACACATTTACTTACTAATGGCACATGTGCGCCTGTTGGGCACTGTACAACTTCTCAGTCTGAAATCAGACTGGACAAGGCCACCCTCGTTTCCTGTTCCATGTTTATTTTCTTTCAGTACTTGCTTTTTATCAGATAAAAATCAAACCCAACCTTGCAAAGATGAGACATCACAGAAAGTAATACAGCACGATGTACTGTTCACATAGTATCCAACACATGTCAAGAATTACTGAGTATCCCTTGAATATTTAAAATATCCTGAGGCAGCCCTGTGAGTCTGCTGTGCTCCCTGGTTCACAGTTTCAGAAGTGTGGCGTCAGATACTGAATGCTAGGCACCGGGTATACAGAAGTGAAAGAATCAGAAATGGTCCTTCCATGATTTCTCAGTGATAGATATTGCATATTAGTCTTTATTTAATTATGTGTTTTTGTATTTGTCTTTTCTACAAGACTCTGATTTCCCCAAGGACAGGTACCCTGTCTTTTTATTGATAACAGCAGCTCCTAACATCTCTAACAAAGACTAAGAACTGGGTGTTCAATAAATGTTGGTTAAATAAATGATTAAACAGGAGAATGAATTAGTGAACAAGCAAACAGATGGCCCTGACAGTAGCATCATGTCTTATTTTCACCTACTAGAATAAGGACTAGATTATGAGAAAATTAACC
>NW_007727956.1:258699-260919 GCF_000696425.1 Galeopterus variegatus
ATTTCCCCAAGGACAGGTACCCTGTCTTTTTATTGATAACAGCAGCTCCTAACATCTCTAACAAAGACTAAGAACTGGGTGTTCAATAAATGTTGGTTAAATAAATGATTAAACAGGAGAATGAATTAGTGAACAAGCAAACAGATGGCCCTGACAGTAGCATCATGTCTTATTTTCACCTACTAGAATAAGGACTAGATTATGAGAAAATTAACCTACTTCCCATCTTAGAAGTGCCTCTTGGCTGGAAACCGCCCAGCATACAGGCTCACTGACAGATTCCTGCAGTTGTAATTACCTATTACAGCATCTGCATAGACACTCACGGTTCTGAATGTTGTTCCAACAGTTTCTTTCAAATTCTGACTAACAAAGACCTGTAGCAGAGTTATCATTCCTTCTGTATGTTAGCTATTTGACCCTCAACATAAAACAACAAATGTTCTCTGACTTTATGCTGTATAAAGGCCCTATGAGAAAAATGGACATATGGGCCAGATGAAAATTCACCTTATATCCACCACTAATAATCATTTGAACAACTCTGTGAAAGCTGTGAATTTGCACAACCTCAGTGATGAGAATCAGTGGTCAAAACGAATGGTCAAAGTGAGTGGCAAGGATGTGAGGTTCGCTTTTACTGTTCACATCGGATCTCTGCACTCTGACTCTACTTTATGGTTGGTATGAATTTTTTCACTACAGTATAGCCTGTCACTGAACTAACACTGATATCTTCACTGATCTGCATTGAGATCCAACCCAACTATAGCCCCACTATGATGCTTCTCAAGAATTACACAATTTTAGAGCTGGAAGGGATCTTTGAAGTCATTCGGTTCAACCCTCTCATTGTTTGGTGTAGAAACTGAGGCCCAAAGAACTTGTAAACTTGCCAGGATCATTCTGTTCTCTCTGGCCATAATAGCTGCTGCCTTTGTCTCCTGGCGGAATGCTGAAGATAAGACATTCCACAGCAGCAAGCTGGAGACCACAAAAGCGAATTGTATCAAATCGAGGATGTGGCAAAGTGGCTTCGGAAAAGACATTCTTTCTCTAAATCATATCCCAAGTCTTCCCACCAGTGCCACTCTAGTCCAACTAACCAATAGCACACACCTGAACTACTGCAATAGCCCCCTAGCTGTATTTCTGCTTCTGCTCCCCGCTTTGCCATTCATTCTCCAGAGAGAACTTGCAGCCAAATCTGTCTTTTAAAGTCATACATCCAATTCTATTCACCCCTGCTTAAAATTCTCCAATAGTTTCCCTTTGCATTAAAATATAATCTAAACACTTTACAATGTCCTGCATGATCTAGCTCCTGCCTACCCTTGGTTTTATTTTTTCTTGTCTTCCAGTACTTTCCCCCTTGCTCACTAGATTCTAGACATATTGGCTTTATTCTTCCTTTGAACACACCACACCCTTTCACACTTCAGAGCCTTTGCATTACCTGATCCATCTATCTGGATTGCTCTTCCTCTGATACTCACATAGCTAGTTCCTTCCTGTCATCCAAATGTTACTCAAGTGACAACCAATCTGAAGCAGCCACCAATCACTTAATTCTCTGCATAGCACTGATAACTACTCAGTGTTTTTTTCTTTTACATAATTTGTTTGCCTGTTTGTTTGTAATCTATTTTCCTCCATGAGAATAAAAGCTTCAAGAAAGCCAGATCTTGGTCTTATTTGCCAATGTATTCCAGGACCAAGAGCAATTCTTGTGCTCAATAAATATTTTAGTTTTAATAACAGTATAATGTTGTAGTGGAATGATAAAATCTTAAAGAATTTAAGAGCACCACCAGCTACCACAGCCATGTTGGCCCATTATGTTGCTAATTATGGTCACTGTCTCCTAAATATCAACTCACGTAAAGCTTAAGGATAGTGAAGAGGAAAGAGTTTATAAGTAATACCACAATACTCTAAATACTTTGGAAGTCAATTGAAAATGCCTAATTAAGTTCAAGGCTTTCAGATTTGAGGCTTAATTTGAATAAATGTGAAGATGTGACATAAGGAGACCTTTCTGAGGGCTCTTGGATTCATTGAGTTATGGTGAAATCTCTTAAATAATCCACTGGATTGGTTTGCTAATTATTGTTTCTCTTAATGAACTATGTCCTTAGGAATGAAAATAGTCCTCCTACACCAGTGAGAAATAGTGTAAGTAGGTGCCATGACTATGACAACTATGCAAACAGTATGGGA
>NW_007727956.1:261555-268992 GCF_000696425.1 Galeopterus variegatus
GTTTGTTTTTTGGCAGTGTTGCTTTTGTCATGGTCAAGAGCCAGAAAGAAAGAAAAAAAAATTCAAATTATTTGAAGACTCAAGGCTCTCATAAAAAGTTCACTGTCAGTTTGATTCTACAAGCTGTAAAGATTTGGCATGAGCAATGTTATGGGTTTTAAGTAACATTAGGTCAGAGTCTTAGCCTGCATCTGTCCATGAAAATAGTCATAATGATAGCAAGGACGTTGTAGGCTGTTTCCAAAGAGCTTCAAACAAAGGGTAGGCATTCATCTACTGAGGATAGTATGGATTCTTTCCACTATTCTAAATGCTGGGAGAAAAGGACTGGAAGTTAAGGAGATTCTGTAATATCACAGAGTAACTTTTTAAAAAGAAAACTGATATTTAAGATATCACTAAAATAAAAAAGATAGTAAAGGAAACCAACATTTCCATCAAAATTTTTTCATATCATTTTTAAAAATGAATCTGTAAATACCATTTTTAAAAAAATCAAAACCTACAGCTATAGTAATAGATATTTTAATCAATCAACAGTTGAGTGAAATACAGGAGAGGGGGAATTGTAGGGGTAGAGAAGGAAGTGACAGGAGTTGTATTATCTGGTACCTCATGTCCTAAATGGGAATAAAGAAATGAACAAGGCAAAGCTTTCCCTTAAACAATTACTCACTCCCAATGAGGGTAACTTTAGTTCCTTTCAGTCTCCCTGGCCAGGTATTAAAATATATACTTTTCGTAATGGTAGTCTCTCTCATCTCATCTGGTCTTCAGTCACCTCTCATGTCCATTTTCTCTATTCCTGCTTCAGTGTGTCTCAGTGTTGCTGCTAAGTCTCAAAACCCAGCTGACCACATTCTCCATCAGATCAAGCTCTCTAACCTCGGACCAGCCTTCTTTGCTGCCCAATGGTTCTTTCATTTTGTTTTGTTGGGGTCTACCCAATTTCCCCAGCAGCTATTCCAGGCCTTCATGTTCACTTTCCAAAGTCCAACTCACTTCCTCCACTTTCAGCAAATGACTTAGAAAACTCCTCCCAAGAGACGATTGAGCCTGTTCATCCTGAACGGCCACAACTTTTCTCTTCCTCGAAACTCTTTCTATATCCTCACTTTTCTGTCCTAAATGTGCAGGTCTTCTAAGAATGAAGTATATATCCTTTTACTTTATGAAGATTACTCTTCTTCTTGTCACCTCCTGTCTAGACCTGTGGCGTCAAATGTGTCCCACCTCCTCATATCATCAATTTCTGCTTCTATATCGACTCATCTCTCAGGGGTCTCCTATTTTAAACAAACAAACCCTTCTATGACTCCACAAATGATGAAGTGTCTCTACTAAACGCTTTATCAGAATACCTTATACTCATCCACTCCACTTCCTCATTAATACACTCTTTTACTCCCTCCAAACTCGCTTGTGATCCTGATACACTGTAGAAACTGTTCTGTGTTCAGTCTTCAACCTCTTGGCAACATTTATCCTACTGAGCATCTTCTAGGAACTCTCTCTTACTTCTCTTTCCACCTCTCTTATGCCTCACTTTGTGGCTTATCTGACTCTATATTCTCTTTCTATCTGAAGGGAGACATGCAACAAAGTTCCAAGCTTCTCTTCTCACATCATTCTATACTTTCTACCCAACAAATTGCTTCTAAATCTTCAAACTTTGTGTTTCCTATTTCGTGTTTTTATGGCTTGGCCCCTGACTTCTTTCCCAGATCAAAACCCCCATTGCCTAGTTGAATATATCAATTACAAGTCCAGCCTGCATGTCAGACTCAATAGTATCCCTAAGTCAGATTTATTATTTTCCTCCCCCAGAACCCCTCTCAACTTTCCGACCTCTGATAATGGCATTCACCACTGTTCCAGAAGCCTGAATATCATTTTGCATTCAACAAATATCGATGCTGTGCTTCATATGCGTTAGTCCACAGTTCCAGGGAGAGGGGATAAAGGAGTAAACAAGGTGAATGAGGTCCTTGCGCTCATGGAGTTTACCTTCTAGAGTGGGGAAACAGAAAACAAACAAGCGATCAAGTAAGATAAAGAAAGTAAAAAGTGAATGACTTGTGAGCGATGGGGTTGGACAGTAGTGCAACTGCCTTAGATAAGGTGGTCAAGGAAGCCATTCTGAGGAGGTGACATTTGAGCTGAGACTGGAATAACAAAAACGTCAGTCATGCAAATATTGAGGAAAGAGCTTCTCAAACAGAGAAATCAGTAAGCACAAAAGCTCTAAATATGCATATACCTCTGTTTCCTTTATTCCCAATTAAACCTATCACTAATCTCAAATGCTTGTCACGTCTTCCAGAGTGACCTTAATTTTGATCCCTCTTGGATCTAGCTCCTCCGGTTGAAGCCCTAATTACTTCTTGCTTCCCGTCCATTTCTTGTTCCTGCACAACCCTCATATCACTACAGAATTAACCTTCCTAAAGTGGGACTCTACCTTATACTCTTGCTCTAAAACCTCTAGTGACTCCCACTATGCACTGGACTAGTGTAAACCTGGAAGCCTAACATTTAAATCTGTTCATAGTATGACCTCAAAATATCTTTCAATTCTTCTCTTCCATAGTGCTGTGCATAATCCTACCACAGTCAGTGTTCAGAACACACTTTAAACATCCCTGCTTCCAAAGTTGCCCATTATGTCCCCTCCACTTGGACTATCATCCCCTCACACCCAGTATAGGCCAGTGATAGCCCTCCAAGCCTTCTCTCTCTCTCTCTCTCTCTCTCTCTCTCTTTAAAAAAGACATATATTTATTGTTTGGAAGATTCAGTATTTTAAGAGGTATATTCTTTCCAAAATGACCTATCAATACTGTCCCAATCAAAATCCAAGCAGGATTTTTTTATAAATAATGATGGATGATTCTAACATTTATATGAAAATGCAACAGACTAGAAGAGCCAAAGTAATCTTGAAGAAGAAAAAAATACTCCGTAGGAAAGACAAATAAGTTAATGGAACAGAATAGAAAGTCCAGCAACAGATCCACACATAAATATTTATCTGATTTTTTTTTTAAAAAGTCACCAAATCAATTCAACAGAAAAAGAAAGTTCTTTTGAATAAATGGAGCTGGTAACAATATCCTTGTAGGGGATAAAGAAAGATACTTGACTGTACCTCAGACTATACACAAAAATTAAATTGAGATGAATCACAGAACTAAATGTGAAAGCTAAACCTATGAAATTTTGTTCTTATTACTTATCACTGAATAACAAATCACCCCAAATTTGAGAGGTGTAAAAACAACCAGTGTTTATTATGTTACGATTGTGTGGGTGAGGGATTTGGACATGGTGCAGTAAAGATGTCTCATTTCTGCTCCATGGTGTCTCAAGCCTCAGCTAGGATGCAAGCTCTATCTCAAATCATCTTTGCCTTGACCCTTCCAACTTCTCTCTGTTTTAACCCACAAAGAACTTTATTCCTTTCTTACTGCGTTTGTCATATTTTTCCCTAGAATGTGGTTATGTGCACATCAGTCTGCTCTCCCTACACGCCTTACTATATTACAGATGTTTTAAGATAGTGACCACATGTTATTTATCCTGTACTAATGCAGCGCCTCATACACGGCTGGCATTGAGTCATATTTGTTGAACAAATGAAGGAGTTTGCCAAATTTGAGTTTGATTAACTAATATTTATTTCACGATACCCCAAGTGATTTCCCTTTTATCATTCCTCTCACTCATTCTTGTGAGATCTATCCGTGAAAAAGCAGAAAGCAGAGAGGAAAAGTAGCAATCATTGTTTTGAAACAGTCTAATTAGTTTTTTTCTGGTCAAATGATTAAATGTTTATATTGAGAAACACTGAAAATACTATTTTTAATGCTGCATAAGTAGTATAGTATGAGATAAATAACTCTTAGCTTAGTACTATTCAGTGCTTAAAAAAACATTATCACAATCACAAAACCTCCTACTTACCACGTTACTGCATGTTCTATATCGGATATTTCTTCCTTCACAGCTCCTAGGTCATGAGAGAAAAAAAAAAAAATCTCATTACTCTATGAAAAGCTAAAAATTTGAACTATTATCAAAACAATTTCTTCTTAATACTAGTGAAAGGGCCTCTCTTTTCTAAGTTCTTAGAGGAATTACTATTAAATATTAAGTTGAGCAGATCTAACAAAGCTGTATATGTAAATTGATTTCTCTGTAAGGGTTGAAACTCAGCTTTCATCTTGCTTTAAAAATTTTCAAAATGAGTACTTGTGGCATATTTAACCAAATAAATATTAGTGCAAGGTTTTCTGGAAAACATTTATATTAAAGGAATTCTGTCTTCTTAATTATTTCTGATATAAAACTGGAGAGATATTTCACTGAAAAACATAGATGTTGAATATGATCTGGACTTAAAAAAATTGGACTTAATATTCAACATGTCTTTTAAAAATCACACTTCAAAGGACAAGAAAAGCCATCATTCTTAAAAAATATCTTTATTTCTAAAATGCATGCTTATTGTAGTTTTGGAAAAGACATATTACAAAAAAGAAAAAAATGTAGTTGCCTCATCTAAAGATAATCACTATTATTTTGATTTATTTATTCCTTTCCAGTGCAGAGGAAATTACATCAATTATACAATTTTATAGCCTGTTTTCTTCCCACTTAAAATTTTTTGGAGGTATTTTCCCACACTATTAAATAACTTGAAAGACACTGTTTTGAGAGATACATAATAGTCCATCATTATATATAACATAATTCATATAATCATTCTTCTGTGACTTGTTATTTAAATAATTTCCAATTTGGGGTTTGATAAATGATGATAAATCACCTCTAGTTATATTTTATCCAAGTTTCTGACTGTGTATTTAGAATAAATAAATTCCTAGTTGGGGAATTATAGGACTAAAGGGAATGAACTTTTTTTTTTTGACCAGCAAGGGAATCGCAACCCTCGGCACGGTGTGGTCTGCACCACGCTCAGCCAGTGAGCACACCGGCCATCCCTATATAGGATCTGAACCCGCGGCCTCAGCGCTCCCAGTGCCACACTCTCCCGAGTGAGCCACGGGGTCGGCCTGGGAATGAACTTTTGTAAGGCTCTTGATAAATATTGCCAAATTACATTCCATAAAGGTTGTACCATTACATACTTCCATAAGTAATATGTGGGAGTTTTTATTTTGCTGAACTCTTGTGAAGAAAAACAATCAATTTCCGTTAAAACATTCAATGATGACACAATTCATGAACAACAGCACTCTGCTCTTTTTAAAATAAGTCACACTTTTCAAAAAATAAGTGAAAATATACTATAGAATTTTGAGAGAATGACTGTACTAAAAGCTAATAGTTATGGAATGCCAGGTACATTTCTAAGTTTGTTACATGTATTAATTTATTTAGTTTTCTCAAAAACTCTGGGAGATTGGATACTACCAAAACCATTTTACAGATGAGAAAACTAAAGCTTAGCGTTGTTAAGAAACTTGCCAAAATCACACAACTATTAAGTTGTAGAGCTGAGATGTGAAACCGGGCCATCTGGCTTCAGAGCTTACACTCAATCACAAGGCTTTAATACCTCCTAATTCACTTCTTTGTTCAACAAATGTCCATAGAGCTCCTGTTATGTGCTGGGCAGTGAAGTTACTTGGGAAAATACAAAGAAGAATGAATATGATTCAGTCTTTGCTATTTGGAAAATTAATCATATAATTATAATTCAGTATTAGAAATCCTATGTAGTATTTGTGTTAGGTCTTAAAAAGGTTAACAAAAAGAAAATGCTATCTGAAAACACAATTACATGAAGTCTATCTTAAAAATATAGAAAGGGTTCCAGGCCTAAAGGCTTGATTGTAACCAGATTGATTATATTTACATGCATTAAGGAGAGAAAAGGAAGGTCTGGCCTGGCATTAGAATCATAGGAAAAATAATGACAGAGATATATGTTTGTCAGTGTCCAGCCCAACGATGTCCCAGACAAAGGGCCAGTGAAATTCAAGTCCTTAATGTCTCATTAGCAAGTCTGTTGAAATCTCCATGTAGACAACTCAGGCTAACCAAGCTGATGCCAACGAATGTTCAGATCAGCCAAGGAACACTCCTTGTTATGAAGCCAGGTTGACCAAGCTACTTGCCAAAAGTGATCTGGATTTTAATGACTGCTGAGAGGCAGAGAGTGCTGGCCATGTGATGTATTTTGGTCCATATGATGGACAGTTCTATTCCTCATTGTAAATTAATAAGCTAACATTGTAGTTTGAAACATTAATTTCATGGGCCAAGTCATTGCACATCTACCCCCAAGAAAAGGATCTGTTCTTGGTGCTATTGCTGAAAAATAATCAGATTTCTAAGTCTAGAAATACGAGAGCTAGACTTCAGATGATGGTAAATTTACAAGGTAATAAATTCCACACTGGTAGACTTTTGGTAGCAAGCCATTAGACACTGGTGTTTGCTGAATGTGATGTTTTTCAGTTTTAAAATTCCTGCTGCATTTGTAACATAGTGTAGTGGTTAAGAGTACCCACCTTAAATCCAGACCCCTCTTTCTGGAATCTTGGCTCTATACTTTAGTTTCTATACCTTGGTTTTGTCATCTGTAAAATGGGATAGTATTACTTATCTCCTGGAATTATTATGAGGATGAACTGAGTTACTATTTGCGAATCACTTCAAACAGTGCCTAGCACATAGTAAATAAGCATTATGTAAGCATTTGATAAATTAATTAAGTTGCATAGTACGTGTAAAAGTATAATAGATAGTGAAAGGAGATTAAGGATATATGAAGAAGTAACTAAGTAAAGGCATAGAGGTATGAAAAGATTTGGTATGTTTGTGAATTTTCAAACAGTTTTATTTTTGGAGTAGAGTTTATGTGGAAAATTGCAGTGGATGAGCAAAATACCTTCTAATTTTGAACTTTGTAATAGGCAAAGGGGAACCACTGAAGGTTTTAAAACAGAGGAAGTACAATGATGACTTCTTGCTTTAAAAAAGTGAAAGCTGTTGTTAATCTTTGAGAACTTAATCCCCTATGTTTTTCACCCTCCTTTTATGTTATTTTCCTAACCTTATATCCATTAAAGGAATAATGGAAAACAATTCTGACTTAGGAGTTTGAAGATCTGGGTTATAGATTTTCTCTTTTTTTGCACAAGCCTCTTGCTCCCTCAGGGTCTTAGTTTCCTCATCTGTCAAATGAATATAGGAATGCCAGTACATGAAGTTATGATCACCAACCGAGATCATGTACAAAAGCTTTGTTCAAATGCCAAGAGTTTATTGCAGAGATAGTGCTTACTAAACAAAACTAAACAAAGCAAAAAAATACCTGCTTTAATAATTTAAATGTCTTTTTCTAGACTTTTTTTTTTTTTTTTTTTAAAAAGATGACCGGTAAGGGGATCTTAACCCTTGACTTGG
>NW_007727956.1:269603-271021 GCF_000696425.1 Galeopterus variegatus
ACACAGATTTCATAAGTATCCTTGGGAAAATAAGAGATATAAGCATATACCGTAAAAGACTAATTTAAATATCTCTTTAGGAACAACAAAATAAAAACAAAGAAAAAACACTTGTCATAATTTCTAAAGAATATTCTGTAATTGTCTAACACCTAATGTTGGTTTGCAGATTATTTATGTCTTTGAACTGCCTTCTCTCTACTATATCGCATTACTTTTTTATTGAGAGTTTATTTAATTAGACTGAACTATGCCATGAAAGCAATAATGCTTAAACGTGGCAAGGTGCTCATTATTGAAAGACATTATCAAATGGTGGATAATAACAGAAATACTGGCCTCTAGTATATATTCAGTGCCTGCTATAAGTATCTGGCCCAAAGTTAGATATTCTGTGTGTATTATCTCTAATCTTCTGACAACTCTGCAAAGCTTTATTATTCCCATTTAGCAGATGAGAAAACTGAGATCAAGAAAGTGGAATAGGCTTAAAGCTATATACACAGAAAAGGGAGAACCAGGGATTGGAACTCAGATTTGAATAACTCCAATGTATATAAAAATAATAAGAAAAGGAACAAGATACACTCAAGATCTGTAATATATTAACACTAGACTAAAAATCTGGGAAGCTGAGCAGGGAGTTGGCCTAGGGGTTAAGCATACCTTATAGTTACTATATCAATTTATCAGCTGCTTCTCAATTCTGGTAAATCTACTTCTAGAAAAGCATACCTAGACACACATTGGCACATTTCCCAGAGAACCACACTCATCAATAAAATGCAATGTGAAAGAACTTCAGTGCAGAAAAGCTTATATTTATTAAAAACTCCATATTGATCAAATTTGAATATAAATTTTAAATAAGTCACAAAGTGACTATTCCACCACAAGGATTTAATTCCTGTCAAGTGTGAATGCCTTCATCCAAGGCATTTATCTGGGCACAAAAGTCTCTGTGAGAATTAAGCAGTAAGAAATATTTTCTTTCTTAACAGTTCATTAATATAAAACAGCTGAGTGGTTTCTTTCACTTTTAAAGAAAGTAAAATTCACCTCTGGGGATGAAAATATACATTAGAAGTTTTAGTCCAATATGGTTTCTGAGGAAAGTTATAGACCACTGATAACAGTATTTAAGTAAATGCATCCTCTCAATGCAAACTAAAATAGTTGCAGGACTGGGTTTAGCAAATTAAGTACTGTACCAGTTATGGACTCAGAAACTGGCTCAAGTGTGAAAGAACAAAATAGCAATATCAGAATATACTATAATCCGAATTTGTATAGAAAGTTCCTTATTTATTTCAGCACTTTACTCTTAGCCAGTCACTTATTAATTTTTACTTAATTCCTTTTCTCAAATATGGAAATGATCTCAATCACAAGCTATTATTTGTGAATTACTCAGGCTT
>NW_007727956.1:272354-284217 GCF_000696425.1 Galeopterus variegatus
ACCACATGTCCTCACTCATAAGCAGGTGCTAGGAAGGAAGGAAGGAGGGAAGGAAGGAAGGCAGGCAGGCAGACAGGAAGGAAGGAAGGAAGGAAGGAAGGAAGGAAGGAAGGAAGGAAGGAAGGATGGAAGGGAGGAGGTGGGGGAGGGAAAAGCATCTGTGGTTATGAGAGGTGAGAGGGGGAGGGTTGGGGAGAGATTGGGTGAGGGGCATAACGAATAATCACAATTTGTAATAATGAATATGCCAATAATATTGATTTGATTAACACATGTTGCACACAGGTGATAGTAGTCAATGCTACCCCCAAAATATGTATAATCAATTATGCTTCAATAAAAAATAAAAAAAGAAGGAGGTATATTTATCTCTATTTTACCTTCAGATTCTTCTCATCTCCTCTCTAAGCAAACAGATCCTTCTGGTGACATAAACAGATTTATACCTGGTATCAGTGAATAGTTTTAAGAAAATCTGGTAACAGTGTATTTCAAACACCAGAGTCCTCAAGGACAACTGCACTTGTACTAGGCTCATGGAACTCCAGGCTTTATCTGTGATTTCCAAAAAGTGAAGAATGCTGTTAAGCAGGGACAGGTTACTGTATTTCCTTGAATACCACCTGCCTTTCAAGTGTGGACTCATAGACAAAGAATTTAAAAACAGAATAGTCCATCTGCTCACACATCTCTCTTCTTTTAGTCATCCAAAAGGAAACTATGGGCTTTTTATAAGAGAACAGACATAAAATCATATCAGCAATTCAAGCCAGAGGACTCTGGGTCATTTAGACTGTGGGTCCTAGAATGACCATGGATTAGACAAGACAAGAAGATTTGCAGCCATGGCAGGGATTTCACGAGTACTGGAGTACTGTTATCCTCCTTCACTTCCAGTGAGCATTCCAGGACTCCCTGGGGCTAGGTAGCAGGTGGTTACCCCCAAGGAGCCACCTAAAACACTTCTACTTTTCTGGGGCTTTTTACAAAGACCTCAAGAGGAACAACAAATGCTGAGGACACCTGAAAGAACCCAGAATTAACATACTATTAGGCTTCTTTTCAGTTTTCACAGACACATTATTGTAAGAGGTTCTTTTAGGAAATACTTGATACCAATCAACTTAACCATTTAAAAGAAAGCCATATGAACCTCCTATCCTTAGATGCTCACTGTCCTCATCTAGGGCATGTTAAAGCTGGATGCTAAAAGCGTAGGGACTTGGATGGGTAGTTGTGGTCTTACCTTGCATGGGAGGAAAAGAAGAGTCAGATGACAAGCCATCCCTGTGAGTTTCATGCATCCCAACCTCTAATCTTTCTCTAAGCTTTGTTTCTATTTTGGGCCTAAAAATGTCATTCCTTAATGCTATACATTTTATTCCATGTCTAACATAATTATTATTTAATTTTGATTTATAGCATCTTCAACAAAAATAAAAGTGGACTTTGTTTATGTGGAAACATTTGAGGACAGCTTGCTGCCAACAAGAGGAATCAATTCAGCATTGTCTCTTCTTCAAAAATATCTATAGGTAGCCATGCTTACACTGTATCTGCCTTATTTTCTATATCTCTAAATATTTGGAAATGTTCTAGTGCACATTCTCCATAAGCACTTTATTATATATAATAGATTTGAACTGTTTCAAATATTTAATGAATCTGTATTTACTTGAGACAACGATTTTGAGCCCTCTGTCCCCTACCCCCTACCATGTATTTCCAGACAACCACCCACCTCAAATAATAAAAAATTTGCTTCCAAGATTCTCCATAACAAGTCATGTTTAACCTTACAACACCTGCCTATAAAAAGCTGATCTTAAATATTCGAAGGTGACTTTGAGCTTCTTTGCTAAACTTCACAGTTTTTCCCATTTGAGATTAAATCTCCTTCACTGGAGAAAGCCACTAAAATTTTAGAAATAATGCATACCCAGTACACACAACCACCAGTGGAAAAGTAACTTTAAAACAAAGAGGAGACAGCAGTCGCTGGTGCTTTGGGACTTTCAGAAGCATACATAAAAAATACCTCTTTCCCTTCAGCATTCAGTTGAAAGGTCCCTGAATCCCACGCAGAAGCAGCTTTCCACTGCTCCGTCTGCATGTGAAACATCACATGGCTCAAATAGATTAGTGCTAAGGGAGAGATTTATTTTTTTTCCTGAGTGGATAGATATACAAGCCAAAGTACTATGACAACTTGATAAATGTAGCTTTTGAAAATGCGGCCCGTTGTAATAATACAACAAACAACAAGAAAGCATGCTGCCAGGTGCCATCCATCAGTAGGTGCGCTGGCTGGGGACACACACAGCCTCGGTGTCACAACAGCTCCTCACAATCTGCCAGAGGCTCTATCTAACATGGCCTCATGAGCCAAAAGAAGGGTCGGTCCTCAAACTGCATTTTCAAAGCAATTTTAAACTGACTGGCAGTAGGGGAGGCCCAGATTAAATAATGCTGCTGTAAATTGTGGACTAGACCTAAAAGTGTTCCTTTGGCATAGATAACATATTTTTGTGACCTCAGTTTTATAATTCAACACTTCTGCTCTAAACGAATCTCTCATTATGAAAACTGAATATAGTGCCAACTTGCAGACCCTGATTTATATTTACAGAGAGAGTTACTAAAACTTAACAGGGAGACCAAATTCGATATAAATGGAAATTACGTAGGTTTGGGGAAAACATTCTAAGACAACATCCCTCTAGTGATTTGATCATCTCTTACCCGAGGGAACTAAGGGAAGTTTCTCTATTTTTTTTTACATATTCTTGAGCAATAGCTGGGAGGCTGCAGAGGTATGAAATTAAAATTTAGACCCACACAAGAACACTATAGACTAGATTTTGGAATTTGTCCTGTGAGTTTCAAATTGTTTTGTTTGCTATTATGAGTGTTTGCTCTAAATTACAACTAGAGAAATCAGCAGCACTTTTTTTTTCTGTACCAGTATGATTTTACATATTTCTGCCTGTTCTTCAGAGAAAGACATGCTACAACAGAGCACCAAGTTTTCACAAATATGGGCTGGGGTTATGAAAATGAGGAGTATGCTCATGTAATTCAAAAAGAAAAACATAAAAACAATGACACTGTAAACCATAATGATCATGCCCAGCTTCTAATGAAGCCAGAACTGCTCTGAGCATATTGCTCAGACAATCTAATGAGACAACGCACGAAAAACACACCAGCAGTGAAAAGGAGCCCTGAGCAGTGCTTTCTGGTTAACAAGTTTTCGTGTAATGCCGGCTGATTTACAGTCACTTAACACGTTTATTGAGCATCCAATCTAAACCAGGACTAAGCAAGGCCTTGTGAAAGATGCGAAAATGATGGCTTCCCTGACTCTTATCAAAATTATAATTTAGCTGGAACAAATCCATATGAATCACAATAAAACACACTACGGTATAATGCCTAGTCAACAACTAATGGGTATGGTCTGGCTACTGAATACAGGAGTGTGAAAAAGAGAGAGGTTGATGACAGGAAAATGACTTACAAAATAAATATCTTAGGTGGGAAGTCCCGTATGGGCCATAGGAATCCAAGAATGTGATGCGAGAAAGGAGAATTTGAGAATTTCCTGAACTATTACAAGGTAAGCCGTCCTTACCTATTCCTGCTTCCCAAAGTACTACGTTAGGTCCCTCGCCCTATTTTCAATTCAGTAAATTCATTCAACATTGACTGGGTACCCACTGTGTGCAAGGCAGGAAGGTATAAAGAAAAGCAAGATAAAACCTGTTATGACAGCACTAATAGTCTAATGAGGGAGAGTGCCATACAAATAACTGTAACACAGCCAGACTGTGTAAAGGTGACTACGTGGTACAAACAAAATACCTTATAAATATAGCACAGTGAGACTGAGGGGCACAGCTGGAGTTGGCTTTAAATAACATTTAGGATTTTGATAGGTGGGCATGGGCAGGGAGGGGCATTGTAGGCTCATCAGGAGAGAAGGGAGGGAGGGGAAAGGAAAGAAGGAAAGGCTCAAGGAAGAGGGAAGGAATATGACAGAATAAAATGCTGTAAAGATAATTTCAGGCTATGAAGAACTTTCAGCCTCCTATTCATTCTAATTTTTGAACCTTGAAACTGATTAAAATTTTCCTATAATAAGCTAAAGATGAAAAGTTTAAAATCATACTAAATAGCTACCGAAAGAAAGCAAGCTTTGGCTCCTTTTTATGGACACATTTATTTTCATACATTTACTCTAAGTTGTATTTGTCACTGTGATACATTTGCTCCCTCTGAAGGATGGCTCGGGGTGGAGGCCAGGGGGACTGCTGCCTTTGGCTTGAGATCCACTAGCAGGAGGGACATACACTTTATAATATACACACACATGCCATAAGGTTTGCAAATGATCTTACATTTGCTCAGTAGCCAAAAGAGGCAAAGAATGAGAATAAAAACAAATGTGTTTTAGCAATATCAAGTCCAACTTTTCCATCTTCCCAATGAGGAAAATGTATATTATGAAATTCTAGGACTCTAACAACCTCACCCAATACAACCCTTGCATTGGAACTTTATGAATTATTTTGGCTAGAGACAAAAGTTTTCCAAACCTTCTATGTCACCCAGATGTCCATCGCAGAATGGGGTCCTGGAGAATCACATTTTTCTTTAAAACCATTTATATTAATAGCAGCTTTTGCTCCTTTTCCTATATAGCAGCAAATTAAGCTTTGAGTGTGTATCTGGAGAAAAAAAGGGTCTCTTTTTCAGGGTCACACATTTGAATTTTAGAGTTGAAGGGAACCTTAGATATCAATTGAACACATATTTATTGAACACCTATTCTGTACCAGGCACTGTCCACTTGACTTCATAGATGAGCAAATTAAATCCCAAAGAATCTCAAATCCAGTCCAATGTCACACAGCTAGAAAAGAGAGGGGGCCAAGATTCAAAATCAGTAGTTTGATTTTTTAAAAAATGGATAATCCACGAAGTAGGTTAAAGATTCTCTCAGAGGAAGTGAAACTCACTGTTATGAGACTGGTTCCCACAACAGGTGGCTCTCTCTCACCAGAAAAGGACCTTTAATATTGATCAGGGTGGGAAGAGCCAGTGGGATGGATGCTGAACTGAAGGTGGAAAGTTAAACTCAACTCAACTGTATGGGTAAGAAGTTTAATGATTTTGAGAAGAGGTGAATCTTAGTGAATTTGCATAGACCACTGGGAAAGTAATGTGCTTATTCACTAACAAGCTGGAACTTAAAGGATCATACTTATGGGCTTAAATAATAACAAAATGAAAAAAATGTCAGAAATCACCTAGTACTTTTACCACTTTGGGCAAGGCTGATCTTGACTAATATGGTACAACTGTGTATTCAGAAATGTTATTCCTGTGGGTCACAGGAGTATCTGGAGCAATCACCACTTTTATGTCTTGACATGCTGATACCTATGACTTCCCTCCCACATTGCAGATTGGGTCATTTGATAGAAACTTGAGTGAGGAATTTTAACATAAAGAAGTCTCTTTATCAGAAAATTCATTCTTCTTTTCATTACCGCAACCTCTAAATTCTGAGGGAGCTGGGGACAAACCTCATCATTTCACTATCATCCTCTTCAATTGAGCAGCAATTCTAACCCAAGATGCACATTAAAATCATGTAAAGAGGTTTTAAAAAATTACTGATGGTAGGGCCATACCTCCAGAGATTTTAATTTAATTGGTCTTTGGTGGGGCCCAAATATTTTTATTTCTTTTAAAGCTGTTCAGGTGATTCTAAAGTGCAGCTGAGTAAAGAGGTTTTAAAAAATTACTGATGGTAGGGCCATACCTCCAGAGATTTTAATTTAATTGGTCTTCGGTGGGGCCCAAATATTTTTATTTCTTTTAAAGCTGTTCAGGTGATTCTAAAGTGCAGCTGAGGTTAAGAACCATTTCCATAACAAGAGGAGAAATAAAAACCACATGATCACCTCAATAGATGCAGAAAAAGCATTTGGCAAAATATCACCTGTCCTGACAAAAAAGAAAAAAAACAAAAAAACTCACTAAGAATAGAAGGAAATTTCCTCAACAAATAAAGGCCACATGTGAAAAGCCCACAGCTAACATCATCAACAATGGCTTTTCCTTTAAGATCAGGAACAAGACAAGGATGCCCACTCTTGCCACTTCTGTTCAGCATAGTACTGGAAGTGTTAGCCAGAGCAATAAAGCAAGAAAAAGAAATAAAAGGCATCCAAATAGAAAAGGAAGTAACAAAAGTTTTCTGTTTGCAGATGACCTGACCTTATATGTAGAAAACCCTAAAGACTCCAAAAAAACAAAGCAAATGTTAGGACTAATAAACAAACTGAATAAATTCCAGGATACAAAATCAATATACAAAAATCAGTTCTGTTTCTATCCACTAACAACAAATTATACAAAAAGAAAATTAAGAGAACCATTTCATTCACAATAGCATCAAAAAGAATAAAATACTTAGGGATAAACTTAATGAAGAATGTAAAAGACTTGCTGAAAACTACAAAACACTGCTGAAAGAAATCAAAGACAATGCAGATAAATGGAAAAGCGTTTTGTGTATATGAAGTGGAAGTCTTAATATTGTTAAAATATCCATTCTACCCAAACTGATCGTAAAAGACTTGCTGAAAACTACAAAACACTGCTGAAAGAAATCAAAGACAATGCAGATAAATGGAAAAGCATTTTGTGTATATGAAGTGGAAGTCTTAATATTGTTAAAATATCCATTCTACCCAAACTGATCTACAGATTCAATGCAATCCCTATCAAAATTCCAATGACATTTAAAAAAAAAATAGAAAAAAACCCATATAAAATCCTTGACATGGAACCAAAAAGGACCCTGAATAGTTAAAACAACCTTGAGAAAGAAAAACAAAGCTGGAGGCATCACTCTTTGGGCTTTCAACATATTTTACAAAGTTACAATGATTAAAACAGTATGGTACTGGCATAAAGACAGACATATAGACCAATGGAACAGAACAGAACACACATAAAGTCAACTGATCTTTGACAAGGGTGCCAAAAATACATAATAGGGAAAGGTTAATCTCTTCAACAAATGGTGCTGGGAAAACTGGAAATCCGCATGCAAAAGAATAAAATTGGATCTTTATCTTTCTCCACAAACAAAAATCAACACAAAATGTATTAAAGACTTAAACATAAGACAGGAAAACATAAGGGGAAAGCTTCATGACATTAGTTTTGACAATAATTTCTTGAATATTAAAAGCACAGGCAACACAAGCAAAAATATTTACAAGTGGGATTACATCAAACAAAAAAGATTCTGCACAGCAAACAAAACAAAATAGTAAACAGAGTGAAAAGGCAACCTATGAAATAGGAGAAAATATATGCAAACCTTATATCAGATAGTGGGTTAACATCCAAAATATATAAGGAACTCCTTTAACTTGATAGCAAAAACCCAAATAACTCAATTTAAAAATGGGCATAGCATCTGAACAGACATTTCTCTTGTTTTTTTTAAAGATTTAATTTAATTGTACTAGGTTCAAAAGTCAAAATGATACTAAAGGGGATATAGTTAGAAGTTGCACTCCCACCCTGCCCTTATTCACTCCATTCCCCCACTCCAGGTAACCATTTTTATTAGTTTCTTGTTTATCACTACAGTCGAATAGACATTTCTTAAAAGAGGACATACAAGTGGCCAACATGTATGTGAAAAGATGTTCAGCACCACAAATCATCAGGGAAATACAATCATAACCACAATGAGATACCACTTCACACTTTTTAGGATAGCTATCATCAAAAAAGCAAAAGATAACAAGTTTTGGCGAAGATGTAGAGAAAATAGAACACTCGCACACTGTTAGTAGAGATATAAAACGGTGCAGGCACCATGGAAGGCAGTATGAAGGTTCCTCAAAAAATAAAATTAGAAATGTCATATGATCCAGCAATTCCACTTCTGGGTGCTTATCCCTAAGAATTGAAATCAGGATCTCGAAGATATGTCTGCACTCCCAGGTTCACTGAAGCATTACTCACTGTAGCCAAAAAGTGGAAACAATTTACATGTCCATTGAATGAATACATTAAGAAAATGTGGTACATACATACAACGGAATATTATTCTGCTTTAAAAAGGAAAAAAACCCTGCCATATTCAGCAACATGGATGAACTTTGAGGACATTATGCTAAGTGAAATAAATCAGTCACAAAGGATAAATACTGCATAATTCCATTTATATAAGGTATGTAGAATAGTTAAACACAGAGAAGCAGAAAGTAGAATGGAGGTTGCCAGGAGCTGAGAAGAGGGGAAAATGGGGAATTTTTATTAAACAAGTATAGTTTCAGTTATGCAAAATGAGTGAGTTCTAGAGATCTGCTGTACAACATTGTTGGTACAGTTAACAATATTGTATTGCACATTCAAAAATTTAAAAGGGTGGATTTCAGGTTACATTTTTTTTTTTAACCACAACTAAAAAAGAAAAAGAAAAAGAAAAAAAAGAGGAGGGGTAATACCAAAGAGGGAGTTAGAGAGATTAGTTCTAAGATCCCTCTCAGCTCAGGCTAGGTCCAAGCCTGAAATATTTTCTCAATTCTGCAAGAACACAATTGCTTCTACCAACCTTGCTTCTGTGGCATAGAGATTAGGCACCTGATCCTTTTGTAGAGATGTTCCATATCTTATTTCTCCCTCTGATTTACCTGTTTGAGGAAATGCAATGATAATACTGCCTATACTATTTAAAGGCAAATTATCAAACATTTGAGTGTTTGCTGTGTGCTATGCACTGTGAAGGCAAAGAAGAGGAATGCTTACAACTTAATTAGGGAAATAAAACATTAATATATAAAATGATGCTACAAGAATAAAATAACAATAAATATAAAAATACCAAAAAATTCCACAGATGTATTATATGTTGAACCAAGGTAAATTCTTTCAGTTCTTAAAATATCTTGCAACGGTAATCAGTAGAAACTCAGGGGCAAATTAATCATTTTATAAATATCTGAAGATAGACACTGGCCCCTTGGAATTTCTATTCTTAGTTATACCTAGCAACTTGCCTAATACACATTAAGTGTTCAATAAATATTTATTGAATAAATGAATTAAAACTGAGGAGAAATGAAAACTTCAGAGGGCTACTGAACAAATCAGTTAAGGAATTTCTAAACAGAAAAAGACAGATAAAAGTTACAGATTCTCAATATGGCAAATAAAGTTTATAGATTCCAAACACATTTCTGACCATCTTTCATTCCAACGAACTTGTTTACAGGATAAACCAGGCCATAAATTGGTCCTAAACATTTAGTCATTGGCTTTAGTGCATTCTCCTCCTGAAAGGACATCAGATCTTGGAACAATACACTCTTCTAAAACATATGACCTGGAATATTAGAAATCTTGGTAATACATTTAGACTAGGCTTTGACCCAAAAAGTAAAAAAAAACAAAAACAAAAACGGCAACCACAAACTCTTAAACATATGTCCCAAAATGTGCAGTCTCCTCTAACACAATGAAGAGACCAACTCATATAAATGACATGAGTCGTCGGACCCACTCTAAACTTGTATATCTTTCTTTTAAACAAAAACTCAAACATTTCCAAGGAAAACAAGGCTGATGATATACAACATTAGATGAAGAATAACAGATAAATCTTGCTTTGGGGCTCACTTGAGTTGAAAGTTCTAAACCCCCTTAAAACAAGTCCTGTGAGCCTTAATTGGATGTTACAATAAAGAGGAGGTGCCTTAAAAAGTATTTGTTTAGAAACCAAATTTTACTGTTGAAATTTTTGTTTTAGTGTTTATTATTATGTCATCCCCCTTAAAACAAGTCCTGTGAGCCTTAATTGGATGTTACAATAAAGAGGAGGTGCTTTAAAAAGCATTTGTTTAGAAACCAAATTTTACTGTTGAAATTTTTGTTTTAGTGTTTATTATTATGTCATAGAAATTAGTTGCTAACTAAATCCTATAATAGTGTAAGTATCAATATTTTCATGGTAGAAAATCTATGTTTGCAACTAAAAATCAGAGAAGTTGGCTTACTTTTCCTTAACATAATTACAAAATGAGAAGTTTAGAATGATCTTCTCCATTCCTGTGGAATAAGACTCCTTCGGGCTATTTATTTTAATTTTCTGTGTTTATGTTGACATCATCCTGGCAGCCACCTCCCTCCAGAATAACATCATAATATTACTTTTTTAGGCACCCCACAGTGTAATAATTTTTAATCTCTTATTCATCTAATAATTTTATTCAACTCAAAAAATTTTTATTCAGCTCAAAGATTCAATTCAAAATTTATTAACTTTTTAAAAAATGCTGTTATCCTTTTTAAATAAGCTGTTTTTTGCTATTTGGATACATATGAAGCAGCCATCCCCATCATTTAATCAGTTGGGATTTAATAAAATATTCATATTATTAATGTATTAATCTGTAATATTAATCTATTAATCCATACCATTAACTAGATTAATTTGGCATTTCAGAAAGTAAAAAAGATCTTAAAAGACCTTTACATCAGCTTTAGCCATCAGTGCAAAGGTTAACATCATTCTTAAGAGGATCCAGCTACCTGACTCATTGCTACCTCTGACGAGCTACACTTCCCTCTCTAACTCTGGTCTTGGCATTGACCTGATACAGTGGTACAGACTATGTTAAATACAGTATTAAGTGCCTTATGCATCTGGAACTCCTTATGGGCAAAGATCAGTTAACTGGCTGAAGACAAACTTAGAGCCCTCAGACACAGATCTTTAGTATCAAATTAAAAAAATAAAAATCTAGACAAATGAGTTCACTATAAGTATTACTCATTATAATATTACTTTTTATAGTATAATAAACAAATGTTATTTATTGTATTATCAAAAGTACGAGGGTACTTCAAAAAGCTCATGAAAATGTGGAATTGAAAGATAATGTGATTTTTCCACGAGCTTTTTGAAGACCCCTCATGTTTAGCAGGGTGGCATGTGTGTGTGAAGAATTGGAGAGTGAAGCAGCAGCTTCCCAAAGTAGTTGGTATATTGTTTAATTCACTTGAAATAAAATAAAGGACCATCAGCAAGTACAAGTAGTATAGTCTCTTTTCCAATTAACAAGAAACAAAACAGATATTACATTTCACTTGACGATGCAAGATTAGCAACAGTTGCATTATCAGAGTTACTCAATGAAATCCAATATAACCTTACAGAAATCAGTAAAGGTGGTGGAAGATGTTTATATAGTGTCATCCTCTATTGTTCAATGTAGGGTTGCAGGTAAAGGCAATTATCAATACTCCAATATCATATATTGGGAAAATCAAGCATTACCTACTTTCTACAAGCCTCAGAAAAAGGTTGTGGGAGAAGCCAAGGAAAGGATTCTGCTCAGTATCTCCCTGGATCAGGGCTTTCCGCCCCCAGTGTCAAGCACTGCTGGTTGAGAGTGAAGGCTTTTACATTTAACACTTGTCTATTTTCACTCTGCTTTACCTCCACCGATTTTTTTTTCCTGTAAACTTCAACAGATTACTCAGAGAGGATGTTCTCTACTCAGAAGGTCAACCAAGCCTCCTTATAAGCTTGAAATTGCGGGAGAAGCCAAGGAAAGGATTCTGCTCAGTATCTCCCTGGATCAGGGCTTTCCGCCCCCAGCGTCAAGCACTGCTGGTTGAGAGTGAAGGCTTTTACATTTAACACTTGTCTATTTTCACTCTGCTTTACCTCCACCGATTTTTTTTTTTCCTGTAAACTTCAAAAGATTACTCAGAGAGGATGTTCTCTACTCAGAAGGTCAACCAAGCCTCCTTATAAGCTTGA
>NW_007727956.1:284250-285672 GCF_000696425.1 Galeopterus variegatus
CTCCAATATCATATATTGGGAAAATCAAGCATTACCTACTTTCTACAAGCCTCAGAAAAAGATTGCGGGAGAAGCCAAGGAAAGGATTCTGCTCAGTATCTCCCTGGATCAGGGCTTTCCGCCCCCAGCGTCAAGCACTGCTGGTTGAGAGTGAAGGCTTTTACATTTAACACTTGTCTATTTTCACTCTGCTTTACCTCCACCGATTTTTTTTTTTCCTGTAAACTTCAAAAGATTACTCAGAGAGGATGTTCTCTACTCAGAAGGTCAACCAAGCCTCCTTATAAGCTTGAAATCCATCAGAGAACATAATTAACTCCAGAAGTTGAGTAGTTGTCATCTATTCCATAACATCTGGGTAATCTAGCTCGCTTTACAGTTCTATCATATCGGGAATAGAATAATTATTAGCTGATAGACTTTAAAAAAAGTCAGACCTGAAAATGACCTAAGTGATCATATTGCCAGGGCTGGAAAATTGGCCTCAGCGGGTTAATTCACCAGGTAAATGGGATTTATTTGGATTGAATCTGAATGTTTAACATTAGGCTACTATGCATATTCCAGTTACCTGCTGGGTCTGTACATTCATAACCTCTGATCTTCCCCAAGAGCATAAGGTGACTGAATTGAATTCAGATGCCTAGATGTGGAGTGGAGAGATGAGAGAGAACCCTTAAGTTCATTATCCCATTAAAAATGAATAAGAAAGCCATAGAAGACCATTCACAGTAGATTGCAAAAATGGTTCAAGTTTTTCACCCTCCCTATATCTTATGCTTTTCCATGTAACATTCTTTACACTTGCACTCTTAGTGTGGGCTTGGCAGGTGGCTGAGTGTGGCCAATGGGATACTAGCAAACATAATACAGAGGCTTGGAATAGGCTTCCACATTGGAAATTGCTCTCTCTTGCATCTCTGCTGTCACCACGGGAACCTGCCTAGTCTAGCCTGCTGGAGGATGAGGGACATGTGGAGCAGAACTGAGTTGCCCAAGTTGGCTCAGATGAAGCCAGCCTGGATCAGCCAACAGACCACCAACCCTAGATATGTGTCAATCAAGCCCATCTGAGATCATCAGAACCACCTAGCCAAGCAGTAGTTCCTCATTTGATATTTCAGAGAAGTTTAGTGGCTGTTATGTATCATTACTGTGGCACTGGATAACTGACACACCAATTAGAGCTTCCATCAGAGCTAAAGATCTAAGAAGAGTAAAAGAGTATATTCTAGCTGGTACTAGAATAAATAGTACTGGTTTTTGAGGGAAAAAGCGTGAAACTTTTAATATCAGATAGGTTTTAAATCTTCGTGCAGAACAGAAACCCCGTAACATACTTGTTTCAAAATCACAAGAGTCAAGCTTCTGCACAGCAAAAGAAACAATTAACAGAGCTAAAAGACAACCAACAGAGTGGGA
>NW_007727956.1:286775-310403 GCF_000696425.1 Galeopterus variegatus
AAAAAAAAAAATCCCAAGAGTCAAATACATTCTAAATCCAGCCTAGGGATAGATCTAGGGTCATATTTAAGCAATGATTTAATTATAGTTAAGCATTAATAAGAAAAATGTTAGAATGTATTTGATTAATATTATATATATTTTTTTGTCTTTTTCCGTGTCTGGCAACGGATCGCAACCCTCAGTGTCGCCCTTGTACCGGACCGGGACCAGCAACGGGATTGAAACCCTCGGTGTTGCTCCCGCACCTTGCTCAGCCAGTGAGCGGGAACCGGTCTGTATGTGGGATCCGAACCCTCGGGCGGGAGCGCCGCCACGCTTCCCAAGCGGCGCACTATCCAGTGCGCCACCGGGCCGGCCCATATATTTTGTTTTTATAAATATACTTATTTAGTATTTCTTACTTCTTAGTATTATGTATCTTAATGAAAACCAAATTTTTTTTTATACAAAGATACACCCAAAAAGTTTGATGCTAGGTCTCTCCATTAACTCTGCTGAAAGTTTAAGCTATTTGAAACATGAGGCTATATCCCACGAACTTCTATTAATAATGAGAGAAGATTTTGATTGCAAGAAAAATACCAAGAAAATAGCTTCTTAGGTGCTATTTTATCAACTTAAAAGATGATGAAGATTATTACACTTCCTTCTAAGATCTTGAGCAGATGCATTTACACTATATAAGGAGACAAATAAAAATCATCCAAAATGAATGTTTGATTCTCTTTAGATACCAAAGGAAACTTGCTTCACAATTTCATTCCACATTAAAAAAAAAAAAAAGCAAAAACAAAGAGGTCAAAATGCTATTTATAAAACTTGTGAAGTGATATGGAGTGGCAGAAAGAGAAAGCCGAGGAGACCCACAAACATTTGGGAATCTCTGATTCCAAACATAATAATCCCATGGTAAAGAAAACTGAATTTTGATCACGGACCAGTAACACTTGGGACAGGGGCTCCTCCTGGGTGAGCGGGTCTGACCAGTGTCCATATAAGGCCCCTGCCAGTGGGAGTTCTCTGTAACAGCAGCTTTCAAACCCTTTTGAAATTGTATATATTTTCTATCACAACCCAGCATACACACATAAATACACCCGTGTGTGTGTGTATTATGTATGTGCATGCCCTCATTTTGAAATCACAACATACACAAGGCAAAATAACAGAAACTATCCAAGCTGTTTAAAGATAGCATATTTTGTAGCTAAATCATCAAGTGCTCTCTAAAATACGTGTATAGTTTACGTAAAAGCAAAGTTATTATAAATGTCAGCATCACAACATCTCTGAACATTCGATACCATAACTTACTTATATGGATTATCACAAGGATATTTACTTAGTCACTGCGGATCTTTAAATTGCCTCGGAGATACAGATTTTCTAGAATAAATACACCTCCAGAGACAATAACTGAGTCTTAGTTTTGCTCCTTTTAAAAGTCTGTGGGTGGCAGATTTAACTCATTAGGGCACAGAGGTAATAAGTTAATGTGGTCATATCACAGGATGTTGTTCCCAGGAAGCCCACTACAATTACAGACTGAACAGCTCAGTCAACCTACATGTCATTTGTCTCGAGAGGATCAGAATCAGTACAGTTCAGCCTAAACTTACCTCACAACACAAATTCTATTAAAGAATGGCATTGAAATATATGACAGGGTGCATATAAATAGTCCTTTCATGATTTAACAAAATGTACATTTTATTTCTATCCAGATTGTTCCAGAGTTTAATGATGGTGGCAAGTTTTGATTTGCTAAAGAATGGCTGGAATTCTTTAAGAATACAACGTATATACATGTATGTAATGTACTGGTCTACATCAGTCACCAGCTTTCTAGAAATGAAGACACACATTATTATCCAGATTGTTCCAGAGTTTAATGATGGTGGCAAGTTTTGATTTGCTAAAGAATGGCTGGAATTCTTTAAGAATACAACGTATATCCATGTATGTAATGTACTGGTCTACATCAGTCACCAGCTTTCTAGAAATGAAGACACACATTAATATTTCTTTGTATTCTTGCTAGATTTGAACATGCCACCTATTTGAAGGCTTCGTTTTTCTTTTTCAAATTCTTAGTTTCTTGTCCAATCTAGTAAGAGTTTACTGAATACATTTTTTCAATAGTTGAAACTCAAATAAAGACATGTCTTCTATATGTTTATAATAAAATTTACATTCTACTTTTCTAATACAGTATAATCAGAAGATAACTGATATCTTTTGTAGTATCTTAATAAAATAACAACTGGAAACTTAACTTACAAGGTGGCAAAATTGGTACTTTAGTATTTCATCTAGCATTAGTATTTGATTATTTGCTGAATGATAGAATTTTATATGTTATTTTAATTTATTCCTTAAATTGCTTCTCAGTCTCTTACTCAGTAAAAGTACATTCACACCCCCGAGACAGTATGAAAGTTCCCATACATTTCTTGCTAGTTTTGTGAAGCTCATGTTTTGGCTTATCCCTACAGAATATTCAAGGAGGCTAATTTGAGAAAACTAGATAACAGGAACTTTCCAAATTTGTACATTTTGGCATTACTAATGTATGATTATAATCAGTTATACTATCACCACGTAGCATCATGTTTTACAGATTTAGGAAATTTTTTTATGTTCAAGATTAAGAGCAGAAGAATCGTAAGGAGTAAAGGTCTATTCTTTCTTTCCTATTAGCTCAGGGTCAGGTTGATATAAAACTGGTCTCAAAAGAAGACAGACAAATTTGTTGATGGATGCAATTTAATAGACCCATCTTCAATGCAGACCCAAGTACCAGAAGGGCCAGATACCAGAATTGATCTGATATCCTGCAGGATATATCTTTTGGCCACAAAATGATGTCAGGATACACCATTTCCAGTGGAACTTGTCTGAAACTAAAATGGTCTCTAGCTATCAATAGATTCAGAGAAGAACAAATTATTGAGCTATTAATATCTGTTAGACCCTGTGCAGGCCTCAGGGAAACAAAGAAATAAGACTGAGACGCTGATTTCAAGAAATTCCTACTCTTATTAAAGTAAGTCGACATTTTCCTAAACCTACATCTCACCATTTTCTGCTATTTGTTTATGAAAAGGCTAGAAGAATCAGCAGATGCATATTTTTCCTTTCTGTCACACTTTATAATATAAAGTGATTTTGATCAAACCTCCTACTTGCTGCATATAACACTTTTCCCTGTCAAATAAAAGATTTCATTAAAAAATATTACCATGGTACTTTATATTTTATAGTTTCAAGACAAATCCAGTCATAGACCACACAGCTCAAGAAGCAGTTTTGAATTATTATTACTCTAAATAAAAACTTTCCATTCTAAGGCCTCAGACATTTTCCTTTCAGCTTAGAAGCCATTATCCACCCTCAACTCTGCTTTCTTCATGTCTTTCACCACTCATGCCCTAATTCCCACTGAAGTTTCTATTTTTCCAAATCTCCTTATATTCAAAACTCAGCATTCATTGAATTGAATGACCTTAGGAAACTTCAGGCTATTAGAATATCTACAAAACTAAACCAATATATCATTCATTTGCAAAGTATCTGGTAACACTGGAAATCCAACATAAACTCAAATATGCTATTAATGCCAATATTATCGCTATTACTGTTATAATTGTTAATTTGATGCTAAAAGTATAACATATAATGGAGCTAATGATTTTAGAACCATTTTTTCATAAAAAATTCTCCTCTCAGTTCTAACATGAAAACAAAATTTGCTTGGTTAATGAGATAAACTCTATATTGCGTATCATATAAATAAATATAAATAGCTAGTTGGAGATGGACATAAAAAAAATTTAATTCTTTGGATCCTCCTTCCATTTCTTTCCTTCATCTGGATTCATAAGCAACAAAATGCTCTGCAGAACTCCAAGCACAAAACTATGCCTCAAACCTGGTCCCTCTGGTTCTCTCGAAGCCCCCAGCAGGTGCAGGACTTACTTGCTGCTGAGGCAGCGTCTCAGTGAGTAGGAGGCCTTGGTAACACTGGAAATCCAACATAAACTCAAATATGCTATTAATGCCATATTATTGCTATTACTGTTATAATAATTGTTAATTTGATGCAAAAAGTATAACATATAATGGAGCTAATGATTTTAGAACCATTTTTTCATAAAAAATTCTCTCAGTTCTAACATGAAAACAAAATTTGCTTGGTTAATGAGATAAACTCTATATTGCTTATCATATAAATAAATATAAATAGCTAGTTGGAGATGGACATAAGAAAAAAAAAACAAATTTAATTGTTTGGATCCTCCTTCCATTTCTTTCCTTCATCTGGATTCATAAGCAACAAAATGTTCTGCAGAACTCCAACCACAAAACTATGCCTCAAACCTGGTCCCTCTGGTTCTCTCTAAGCCCCCAGCAGGTGCAGGACTTACTTGCTGCTGAGGCAGCGTCTCAGTGAGTAGGAGGCNGAATGAATCAATTCACACACATACATACACACACACACACACACACACTCTCTCTCACACATACACACAAAAACAAACAAACAACAACAACAAACAAAAAACAAAAAAACCGGGGGGGAGAGGAAGATATAACAACCACAATTATTTTATTTTATTTTATTTTATTTATTTATTTTTTTGAAGTTCTTACAACAAGCAAATGGAGGGGACACACTTGGGTGGGAGGGGGGAGAGGGCTCCTTTTAAAAGTCTGTGGGTGGCAGATTTAACTCATTAGGGCACAGAGGTAATAAGTTAATGTGGTCATATCACAGGATGTTGTTCCCAGGAAGCCCACTACAATTACAGACTGAACAGCTCAGTCAGCCTACATGTCATTTGTCTCGAGAGGATCAGAATCAGTACAGTTCAGCCTAAACTTACCTCACAACACAAATTCTATTAAAGAATGGCATTGAAATATATGACAGGGTGCATATAAATAGTCCTTTCATGATTTAACAAAATGTACATTTTATTTTTATCCAGATTGTTCCAGAGTTTAATGATGGTGGCAAGTTTTGATTTGCTAAAGAATGGCTGGAATTCTTTAAGAATACAACGTATATCCATGTATGTAATGTACTGGTCTACATCAGTCACCAGCTTTCTAGAAATGACGACACACATTAATATTTCTTTGTATTCTTGCTAGATTTGAACATGCCACCTATTTGAAGGCTTCGTTTTTCTTTTTCAAATTCTTAGTTTCTTGTCCAATCTAGTAAGAGTTTACTGAATACATTTTTTCAATAGTTGAAACTCAAATAAAGACATGTCTTCTATATGTTTATAATAAAATTTACATTCTACTTTTCTAATACAGTATAATCAGAAGATAACTGATATCTTTTATAGTATCTTAATAAAATAACAACTGGAAACTTAACTTACAAGGTGGCAAAATTGGTACTTTAGTATTTCATCTAGCATTAGTATTTGATTATTTGCTGAATGATAGAATTTTATATGTTATTTTAATTTATTCCTTAAATTGCTTCTCAGTCTCTTACTCAGTAAAAGTACATTCACACCCCCGAGACAGTATGAAAGTTCCCATACATTTCTTGCTAGTTTTGTGAAGCTCATGTTTTGGCTTATCCCTACAGAATATTCAAGGAGGCTAATTTGAGAAAACTAGATAACAGGAACTTTCCAAATTTGTACATTTTGGCATTACTAATGTATGATTATAATCAGTTATACTATCACCACGTAGCATCATGTTTTACAGATTTAGGAAATTTTTTTATGTTCAAGATTAAGAGCAGAAGAATCGTAAGGAGTAAAGGTCTATTCTTTCTTTCCTATTAGCTCAGGGTCAGGTTGATATAAAACTGGTCTCAAAAGAAGACAGACAAATTTGTTGATGGATGCAATTTAATAGACCCATCTTCAATGCAGACCCAAGTACCAGAAGGGCCAGATACCAGAATTGATCTGATATCCTGCAGGATATATCTTTTGGCCACAAAATGATGTCAGGATACACCATTTCCAGTGGAACTTGTCTGAAACTAAAATGGTCTCTAGCTATCAATAGATTCAGAGAAGAACAAATTATTGAGCTATTAATATCTGTTAGACCCTGTGCAGGCCTCAGGGAAACAAAGAAATAAGACTGAGACGCTGATTTCAAGAAATTCCTACTCTTATTAAAGTAAGTCGACATTTTCCTAAACCTACATCTCACCATTTTCTGCTATTTGTTTATGAAAAGGCTAGAAGAATCAGCAGATGCATATTTTTCCTTTCTGTCACACTTTATAATATAAAGTGATTTTGATCAAACCTCCTACTTGCTGCATATAACACTTTTCCCTGTCAAATAAAAGATTTCATTAAAAAATATTACCATGGTACTTTATATTTTATAGTTTCAAGACAAATCCAGTCATAGACCACACAGCTCAAGAAGCAGTTTTGAATTATTATTACTCTAAATAAAAACTTTCCATTCTAAGGCCTCAGACATTTTCCTTTCAGCTTAGAAGCCATTATCCACCCTCAACTCTGCTTTCTTCATGTCTTTCACCACTCATGCCCTAATTCCCACTGAAGTTTCTATTTTTCCAAATCTCCTTATATTCAAAACTCAGCATTCATTGAATTGAATGACCTTAGGAAACTTCAGGCTATTAGAATATCTACAAAACTAAACCAATATATCATTCATTTGCAAAGTATCTGGTAACACTGGAAATCCAACATAAACTCAAATATGCTATTAATGCCAATATTATCGCTATTACTGTTATAATTGTTAATTTGATGCTAAAAGTATAACATATAATGGAGCTAATGATTTTAGAACCATTTTTTCATAAAAAATTCTCCTCTCAGTTCTAACATGAAAACAAAATTTGCTTGGTTAATGAGATAAACTCTATATTGCGTATCATATAAATAAATATAAATAGCTAGTTGGAGATGGACATAAAAAAAATTTAATTCTTTGGATCCTCCTTCCATTTCTTTCCTTCATCTGGATTCATAAGCAACAAAATGTTCTGCAGAACTCCAACCACAAAACTATGCCTCAAACCTGGTCCCTCTGGTTCTCTCTAAGCCCCCAGCAGGTGCAGGACTTACTTGCTGCTGAGGCAGCGTCTCAGTGAGTAGGAGGCCCCTCCACCGCAGGTGCGTGAGCACTCGCTCCATGATCCCCAGGCATCCCAGAGGCCGTCCCGGTCCTCCTCGGAGCGTGCTGTCCTGGAGCTCTGCGAGAAACAAGAGGGACAGTCAGCATCATGTCCCTATCGAACCCTGAAGTATATCCCAAAATGTGGGCAGCCTGTATGTCTGTATATGGTGGCCTTGCTGGGAATGAAAATGTACATAAGATTCTTAGATTCTTTCCAGTTTAATAACATGTATGTGTTTGGGGGAAAAGGATGTTTGAGTATGAGGATTCTGGGCAATGACTGAAGGGGTCAAGAGATTGCACTAATGGAGCAAATGGAAAAGAAAGCCAGAACTAGGAGTCTGGGTTAGAAGAAGATCGATTGCATTGAAGTCACAGTTTTGCTGAGGGTCACACATCTACTCTTCATCTCTTTGTGAAAAAAAAAAAAAAAAGAAGCTGTTCTCACAGGTGTTTCTACTCTCAGAATTTTGACACATGCACACCAGTACTGCTTTCCAAAACCTATCAGTACAATTAGCATGTTTTATGAAGCAATTTCATTCCCAGTTTTCAGATGTGTTAACTGGAATAACAGCATGCAGTAACTTACTAATGAAGGGATTGCCTCTTGACAGATAGATTTGCTTGTTATTTACAAGCTTCCTAGGATAATTTGTATCTGCTGCTGCTGTAAGGATAATTGTTGTTATACACAGATCTCAATGTTGCATTTCACATTCCTCATAGAGAGCAGAAAAAGATAAAACGTGCTACAATTAACAGAACAGGCTCTGGAGTTAGAAATTATCTGAGTATGGGTATGAATTCTGTTTTTTACTGTGTGTCCTTGAACAGGTAATTTACCATCTCCCCTATGCCTCAATTTCTCTTTCTATAAAATGGGGACAATATTATTACCATGTTGCTACACTCATACGCACATAAACAAAAGCACACTCTCTCACACACACACACACACACACATATCATACAGGAAGATTAGCTAAGTGAACTTAGTCCAGGGCTAGTGCCAGAGTAAAGCACTGATTTTTTATTTTGTAGTAATGGGATTCTTTACAAATCAGTTGCTATGGGATTCAGTTGTTAAACTACTTCTTGGAGCTTTTATTTATTTATTTATTTATTTATTTATTTATTTATTTATTTATTTATTTATTTATTTATTTATTTATTTATTTATTTATTTATTTATTTATTTATTTATTTATTTATTTATTTATTTATTTATTTATTTATTTATTTATTTATTTATTTATTTATTTATTTATTTATTTATTTATTTATTTATTTATTTATTTATTTATTTATTTATTTATTTATTTATTTATTTATTTATTTATTTATTTATTTATTTATTTATTTATTTATTTATTTATTTATTTATTTATTTATTTATTTATTTATTTATTTATTTATTTATTTATTTATTTATTTATTTATTTATTTATTTATTTATTTATTTATTTATTTATTTATTTATTTATTTATTTATTTATTTATTTATTTATTTATTTATTTATTTATTTATTTATTTATTTATTTATTTATTTATTTATTTATTTATTTATTTATTTATTTATTTCCTTTTTGTCTTTTTCGTGACCGGTAATGGGATCGCAACCCTCGGTGTCGCGCCCGCACCACGCTCAACCAGTG
Source organism: Galeopterus variegatus (assembly GCF_000696425.1). Classification (NCBI taxonomy): domain Eukaryota; kingdom Metazoa; phylum Chordata; class Mammalia; order Dermoptera; family Cynocephalidae; genus Galeopterus; species Galeopterus variegatus. The sequence goes on from NW_007727956.1 coordinate 295,584, forward strand.
AGCGGACCGGTCTCTATATGGGATCCGAACCCTCGGCAGGAGCGCCGCCGTGCTCCTAAGTGCCGCACTCTACCTAGTGCGCCACCGGGCCGGCCCTTCTTGGAGCTTTTATAACCTGTAAATATTGTCAGAAAAAAAACCTGGCCTCCGAGTGTTATACAAATGGTTTTCTAACTGGTATGTGGTTTATTTAGATTCCTAAAATATATGAAAGGGAAGGTGAGATAGCGTAATGGTTATAAGCAGGAATGGTGGATTCACTCAGCCTTGTGTGGAACATGGGCTCCAGATTTTCCTAGTTATATAAACTTGGGCACATACATAACCTCCTTATGCTTCAGTTTTCTTATCACAAAATGGGGATAATAAAAATATCTACATCACTGAATCATTCTGAGGATTAAAAGAGTTAATATATAAAGAGCATACACGGTAGAAACAACCCAAATGTACATGGGTGGATAAATGGGTAAACCAAACATGGTATATACATACAATGGAATATTGTTCAACCTTAAAAAAGAAGGAAATTCTGACATGCTACAACATGGACGAACTTGAAGGCATGGTAAGTGAAATAAGCCAGATACAAAAGGATAGACATTGTATGGCTCCACTTATGAGGTGCCTAGAGTGGTAGACACAGAACGGAATGGTGGTTACCAGGGACCGGGCGGAGGGGAATGGGGAGCTGTTGTTTAATGAGTGCAGAGTTTCAGTTTAAGAAGATGAAAAAAGTTCTGGAGATGAATGGTAGTGATTGTCACACAACAATGTGAATGTGCTTAATGTACACTATAAATTGTACACTTTTGAATTGTACACTTTAAAAATGGTTAAAATAGTAAATATTGTCTTATGTATATTTTACCACAATAAAAATAAATAAACACATACATTTTAAAAAGCACATCAGGTCTAAATAATAAAATGCTATACAACATTTTTTGCTATTATTATTATTATTATTTAACATTATTTATAACCATATATGGGCTCTGAAAGGTTACAAGAGGTACACTAATAAGGTACCAGGGTTTTCTCTCTTGAGCTTAGTTGAGACACTAAGTTGCATTCTTAAGGTGTCATCTCCCTGAAACCCCTTAACATTATTTATAACCATATATGGGCTCTGAAAGGTTACAAGAGGTACACTAATAAGGTACCAGGGTTTTGTCTCTTGAGCTTAGTTGAGACACTAAGTTGCATTCTTAAGGTGTCATCTCCCTGAAACCCCTGACTTTCCCACAGAAGTACCTTGCAGCCACCTGCCATAGTGCATCTGCCTGATGATGTGATCTCCCAGCAGTTTTAGTATCTTATGAAATGTGGCATAGCATGGGTAACAGAACCACAGCGGTAACCCCAAAGTCTGTTATTTCTAAAGGAAGTATTTATTGAGCTCCAAAGCCTGGTTTTTAGGATTAATAAAATCAATCTCTAATCACTACAACATGGGGAACTCTGTTTTCAGAGCTTAATTAAATGGAGAAAGAGAAAAGACCCTTTGCCATTGAATTACCTTGAATTACACATATCCAAGTCTCTTTTCTACATGGCCATTTAATTCATTCCCCAGATTTTTAAAAGCTTATTGTTCATCTCCCTTTTGTTTGCTCTGTGTGACTGGAAGATGGGACTGCTGAAGAGGTGCAGTGTGTGCCTGATGCAGTTACTGTCTGTGTGACAAACATACTTTTGAAGGATGCAATTTCCCTCATTTTATTCAAATTCAATATGCCTAAGATGAAAACCAACATCACAAATGCTAGGATTCATGCACTAATTGAAATGAGTGAGATAAGTGACGACAGCCTTTGATGCACTCCAATTACTACAACTGCAAACGACAGTGACAAATCTACATGCAGCATTCACATGTGAACTGTATTTGCATGTGCAGTAAGAACGGCAGAAGGCCGAATCCTTGGGGGGTTTCCCTCTGGCTGCTCTCTGGGTAAAATATTTAGGACATAATCTATAGTCGTGATTTTGTTTTTCCAGAAAAACAAATTATTTCAAAGTATATACTAAAATTCCTTGATATTTTTCATGTGCCTTGTCTAAAGAGGCACTAAAAAAGGCTGTAAGGTGAGGTTTCCCTGACTCAACATCTTACCTCACCACAAGTTACAAGTCTCAGCACAACCAGACATATAAAGGGCCCACATTTCTCTGAAAGAGATCTCATGCTAACCCAGACGCAAGTCGTGGGCCTATTTCTCCAAGTGGAACAAACTCCAAGTTTTCTTTTAACAAGTGGAATAAACATAATTCATCTCAACTGAATCCATGTTTAACTTTAGACAAAGTGATTTTCCCCTCTTTAACTGTGCCAGATTTCTACATCTATAAGCAGAAACAACATTTTAGCAATGGCTTTCAGATCATTTAATGTCCAGAAGTATTTGCTTATTGGAGTTTTTAAGATGGTCTTCAATATAAACAACTTTCGTGTCTGGCCCTAGTAGAACTCATGTTTATTTCTCTCTTACTTTCGAATGTGCAGTCCTTTTAACTTTACAGCAGCATTTTTTTAAAGTGTAAACTTTGAGTTACATCAAGCAAGGGAAACTAAGGTGGAAATAAAATAAGGAATAGGATAATTGGCTGCCTATAAGCAATGCTGATTGTTTCTGAAACCAAAAATCTAAGCTTTTCTATACGGTCCAGCCAATTTTTTCAATTTGATTCCCGTCACATAAATGTAATATTTTAATTCCAGTGTCTCAAAAAGGAGGTCATGGATGATATTAAAAACAGTGGTCAGTGATTATCCTTGACCCCACTGCTGGAAATTTTAGCAACAGCATCAGGTGAGATGATGGTCTTTATTAATATCAATGACAGAAAACTACATTATGACCATTAAATTCTTTATGTAAGCCAGTGTTTCACCAGTAGGAGATTTATCATAAAAAATCAAAAGCTCATCTGATATTGAACTTGAGGTAAAGACCATTATAAAGCCCTTTCTTATTATGGAACTTGTTTTACTTTACACTCATGGGATGGGTGATAATGAACAATTAGAACCTGTTTTGAGCTAGCATTTGAGAAATCCAGTGAATACTGGGAGAAGAAAGGTCTGAGTTTTGGTTCTATAATACCATGAAAATTGAATATATCCCTGGAGCTATTCTATTTGTAAAAAGTCTAGTCATTTCTAGATCTTCAGTGCCACATATTGACCTCTAAATGTAGTGCTGATGAAGACTCCGAAATCAATTGCTTTTTTGTTCAAAAACTCAGCAATCAACGCCACAAACCCATCAATCCATTGCTGGGAGTCAGGAGGCTCTAATCCTCAGTAAATGCCAGTCACATGGAATATAGATTGTGGGCGAGGATCATTATAAACCTCCTACAAATATTGGAAGACTTTTCTACATCCATCAACCTTAGAAGGGTGTCATTTTCTCGCCATTACTGGCTTATCTAAACGTGGTTCTCATCTGATAGTTTCGTGGTTGATTCCATAGTTTGGTGGTTGATTCCAGAACTAGCTGCAGCAACAAAGTCTCAGGTGAACAGCTCCAAGCCTGACAGCTACACTAGTCAAATGCTTTGAGTAATAACAGGAAGCAATATTTTCCCTGAATCTCCTTGCACAATAGACACTTAACCTTAGAATGACCTCCTATGTACCACTTTATCCAGAAACCTCTTTCAATGGAACCTGGACAGGTTATCAAAGACTTATGAAAGATATTGTAGGATGCAGCACAAATTAGCCCAATAGACACTTAACCTTAGAATGACCTCCTATGTACCACTTTATCCAGAAACCTCTTTCATTGGAACCTGGACAGGTTATCAAAGACTTATGAAAGATATTGTAGGATGCAGCACAAATTAGCAATAAAGAACTCTAGAATCATATTTACTCAGAAGTACACATATACAGAGCACTTGGAAAGTATTTTTTTTCAAATGTTTTAACAAGTGGTCAAGCTATACAGAACTAAATGAAAATGAAAGCAGGTGCTGAGGAAATGGTTGAAAGGTTTTTGTAAAATTGAAATCATATAACAGCTGAAGTTACATGATAAGCAAAATGTTTGTCAGACATCAACACATCCTCAAAAGTAACAAAATAGGTTATGGGACGAGGCAAAGAGCAGTGCTTGCAATTGTTAAGATCAGCAAGAAGGTACCTGAGCCTCTCCTCCCAGACAGACAGCATTTAGTTTAAGTCATCTGGGGCTGTATATGTGGCTGCACAAAACGGCCATCATGTACCTCTAAATTTAAAAGAGGGGCAACTCCTCCAGTGATGAGAGAACCGTTTTTCTTGTGGTGTGCCCACGCAAAGTGGAGAAACGTATACACGGAAACATCCTGTCCATGTATGAAGCTTTGGAAATGAATCTGCAGATTCCATTTTTAGCTCCTCTACACACATCAGGTCTCTATAAATCTTATCTAATCCTTGGCTTCTTTAACAAGTTGGAATACTGGTTCTGCTGCCAACTGTACGTGGTAGGGGTTGTGATTCCCTGCTCCTGAGAGCTTACAGACATTAAGCAGTAACTGGGCTCTTGTAAAAGTCCATTAGCTTTTTGAAGTACTGTCTTAAAGAGCATGGTGTGTGGATACTGAGGCATGTGCCTTCCCAGATGATATTTGCTGCTGGCTTTGCTTAGGAAATTCAGATCATCTGGTTCTTATCACAGCTGCACTGTTGGGGGATATGATGAACTGCCAGTGACACAGTGCACAGTCTTTCAGAGGCCACTGCATGAAGTCTGTCCCTTGCTACTGAAGAGAAAAGTCAAGTCTGTAACAGAGTGTAAAAGCTATACAGGCCAAGGAGGACTTTGGGGTATGTGTCTTCCTTTTTCTTTTACTGTGCCTAGGCACACATTCGGGCACACCCTTTTCATATTCCTGTTGTGATACCTACTTATACCTAAGGCTGGAAGGTTAGTGGTGAGGAGAAAAGCTGGGATTTATTAAGTACCTCTGGGCCAGGTTGTATGCCATGATTTAATCCTCAAAACGAGCCAGGTTGGATGGAAAATTCCCCCCCCCCCCCCTTTTACAAATGAGAAGCCTGAGACTCAGAGAGGTTGAACAACCTGCATCATGGTTCAGAAGAGAGAGCACAGACTTGAGAGCCAGGACAGAATTTACTAGTCATGTACTAGTGAACTTGACTTAGACATGTGGCCAGATCTTTTTGAGCCAGGGTTTTTTCATCTATAAAATGGGATCATTGATACTTCATCGTGAATATTAACAGAGAGAACATATATAAAGTATCTAGTGTAGTTTCTAGCATGTCAGTGCCATCTATTTTATCTCTCCCCCTCCTCATGCCACAATACACACATATACCCAAGTCACACAGCCAGTAACTTGTAGGGCCAGGTTTTATACCATATCTGACCATCTTTTTTGCTCCCCGGCTTCAAATTTTGACCTTCCTTCTTTCCCTATCAAACAGCATTTATCAGTACATGAATTTATTATAAAATGACAAAAACTAATAATATTGCTTTTCTTTTAAAAAAATTCTTTTGTCCTGAGCATTCTTTCTCAACCTGGGAACAACAACTTAGAGATGGAATTAAGACAGCTTCATTACTTTTTAGGAAACAAAAACCTGATTCTGCTCAATGTCAAATGCTTCAGTAAGATTTTCATTTCAGAACTATGGTAACTTGATTTTTTTGTATTCTATCCAAGAACAAGCCTGGATTACAGCTCATCTAGGAAACTGCCGAGAAACCTCTGGGCATTTTGGAAAGCTCCACCAGAACACAATTTCACAGCCAGTTGAATTAAAATCAATAATTACTGATATGTAAAATGATTAGTATTCAGGAAATTTGTGACTGACCATTGAGTATTTTGATAATTAGCTTATCTCATGGAAATGTATAGATGAAATATTCTATTACTGTCAGTTTCTATTACTTTAAAAGCATAAACTTAGCAAATAGAAACACTTTAACTACTTTGTGTTAATACTGACAGAATATCAATATAAATATTATTGTGCATTTGTTTTCTGATAGAGATTTCATACTTTTAAAGTTTGAATGAGTATATATATATATAAAATCTGAGGCATATATATATATATATGGTCTGGAAGACTTAAAGAGATAGATTTCATACTTTTAAAGTTTGAATGAATATATATATATATATAAAATCTGAGGCATATATATATATATATGGTCTGGAAGACTTAAAGAGATTTTATACTTGAAACAGGCTGTCAGTCTGGTTTTCTTTTTCCACTATAATAATTTGCTTTATAATAACAACTATAACAGCTGAACTCCTGAACCTAGGGACTGCTCAATTAGGAGTAGGAGGCTAACGCCAGTAATTTCATTTCTTTCAGAAAGGAAAAGTGAACAATAGGAGAATTGTATCCTGTAGAAACTGCAATTTGGTTTTTTGGGGTTTTTTTTGGTTTTTTTCGTGGCTGGCAGTACATGGATCCAAACCCACGACCTTGGTGCTATAAGGCTGTGCTCTAACCAAGTGAGCTAATGGCAGTCATTTTTAAAACTCATTTATTCCCATGTTTGCACTGACAGTCATACCTTGTTGGTCCTTGCACTGTAGGGATATTCTGAATTCTTTATACTATTTCGACTCAGATGTGAAACTTTAGCCATTTACCTGGAGTTCTAAAAATGAAGCAACTCTTCCTGTTGCTGCTGTTGTTGTTTTTCTGTACTTAGAAGGGAAAAAAACATCGCCAGTGGAAAATCCTATGTAGGCCCAACACCAAGGAAAACAGTGAGGAATCACCTCCTGGGACTTCCACACCCCTCCACTCCCCAAACAGGCATGTTTGAACCACCCCCTCAAACAAAATTCCTTCTCTGCTCTTTTTGTGAATTCCTGACTTCCTGGTGAGCCAGTTAGAAGTTTCAGTTTCTATTTGCATCTAATCTAACTCGAGCTTTGTCCAAACTGCGACTCTAATCAGCCATAGATACTTCTTTCTGCAGCACTGGTGAATTTTGCTGAAATGAATTTACAAGACATCTGTAGAACTAAGGAAACAGCTGAGGCTCTGGAAAGCACATGTTGGGGTTTGGAATCATGGACAAAGAATTTCTGAGGGAGAAAAAAGTCTTATTTTGTGATTCGTTGAGGAAACTGGAAAGTTAATAAATTAATTTGGCTTAGAGTTTGATGGACAAAAACCCCCAAATTATAGTTGATAATAAAAAAGCTGGAAGAAATGACTAGTTAACTTCACGTCATTATCAAGCAAGTCTGCTTTTGGTTTTAGCAGAACTTTCCCAACTCTTCTTTGGTTGACCATTGAGCCAGCTGAACCAGGAAAATATTTGGTGTAATAGTTCTGAATGAAGCTCCATGGGACTGTAGATGTAATTTAGGTTCCATTCCGATACTCATGATCGAATGTTTTCTCAAGTGTCATTCAGATATTGTGGAATGAATGTTTGGAATTGAAATCTAAACCATTCTCCCTGACTCAACATTAGCTTTTCTTCTTTCCTACATTCTCGTTTCCACGTTTGCTCACATGAAGTCATCCTTATTCAGTAAAAGTAGGGAAAAAAATAAGCTCTTAGTATTTCAATATTCTACTTAATCTGCAATGAATCTGCTCCATCACAGATTATCAATTTGCAAAGAATGGGTACAGAATAAATTAAAACAAGACTTTAGATCTTTCGGATTATCATTCTATATGACAATTATCTTTCCAATTAGGCTGTAAACCCTTTGAGGGCAGGGGTTATGCTTTCTGCTTTTGAGTTACCTACGTTTATCATTGAAATAATTATTATGAACATCATTTTGGAGAAAATCTAAGAGATTTTGACCAATATTTAATACATGATAAAATGCTTTGGAAGTATGTTTTGTTTTAAATCTTTGTTTACTTATTTGTCATTTGTCTCTGAAAAATGTACACAGATCATAGAATAAACACACGGAGAGGGAGAAAGCAAGAGAAATATCTAGTTACTTAAATTTTCCACATGGTTTCAAGTTCAGGGAATTTCTTCTGTTTTTTAGCTCAAATATGTACCACCATCCCCCTCTTCCACACTAGGAGATGAATTCCAACAAAAACTCTGCACCTGTAACTCAGATGAGTTCATTTTGAAATGCAATAGCTCTCTCAATTACCACATTTTTGTACTTTCAATAGATAACATTTTCTTCTAGCTTTAACCTGTAGCTGTAGCTATAGGTAGCAGCTTGGATACTTGGAACAGTTTTGCAAGTTTTGCAGTTCTGGCAGTAAATCATTTTGAGGGTCCTGGTAATACTTTCCCACCATGAATGTTAAGCAAAAAAAACCATGTGTCCCCTCAATCTAGAAGATGCTCTGGGGCCAGGAAGCCATCGAAGTTAGAGATGACAACCAGCAAGTTACTTGCTGCTTGAAATGATTGTCTCTCACCCAGGTTTACCATTTTCAACAGTTCCTTATTTGATTCTGTGTCTACAATCTACTGTCAGCCTCAGAGCTCACTACTGCATAGCCCTCTGCCTCTTGGCTTCTGGAGGGACCCGTTGCTTTCACATGAATGTAAGTTCTAAATAAACCTACATGCTTACGTTTTCGTTTCTGCTCACTCCCCTGAGACTCCAGCCTGGTGCACCAACACTTTTTTTTTTTTTTTGTCCTTTTTGAGACTGGCCGCACCGCACTCAGCCAGTGAGCGCTGTGAGTGAACCAGTCATCCCTATATAGGATCCGAACCCGCGGCGGGAGCGCTGCTGCTCCCAGCGCCGCACTCTCCCGAGTGCGCCACAGGCTCGGCCCAACCAACACCTTTTAAAGGGTTTATAATTTAGTGGGGAAAATAAAGATAAACAACAATAAAATATTTGACTGCTCAACATTCTTTATAAGCAGACACCAAGTCTTATCGACACCATTTCTAAAATGCCTCTCTCTTCCATTTCCATTCCCTCCAAAATTACTTTCACTGCCTTAAAGCTGGTTCTGCTATTTGTGCCTAGCACTTTGCAATAGACTTCTGATCCACTTTATAAGCAGACACCAAGTCTTATCGACACCATTTCTAAAATGCCTCTCTCTTCCATTTCCATTCCCTCCAAAATTACTCTCACTGCCTTAAAGCTGGTTCTGCTATTTGTGCCTAGCACTTTGCAATAGACTTCTGATCCAATTTTTTTGACCTTCAGCCTCTCCTCCTACCAGTTTGTCCTCTACACTGCTGCCAGTTACCTTGCTAGTATACAGAACTAAACTGTTCACCCCTTGCTAAGAGACTTTCTATGGCTCCACTACTGATAGGTGGTGAGGTCTAGTAATGGATTCCAGGTTGGCTGTGAATGCTCAGAAACTCTATGCAATATTTTGGGTGTCTGTGTATTTTTATAATACTTCTGGAAAGAGGGTTCATAGCTTTCACTAGATTCTTCAAGAAAGGTAAAGAACCACCGGGTTCTTTAGGATAGGATAAAGTCCGAATTATTAGTGTGGCACACAAGACCCTTCCTAATCTGACCCTAAGTCAGTGTTCAAGATTCATTCCTGCATCTCTTGATCACACACGCCCTCTACACTCCAGTAACTGGGCACTGCTTCTCAATTGCATGAGCTGCTGTAAGGATCTCTGCTATTCTGTTCATGATCTTGCTACTGCCTAGATTCTCTTCCTCATCATCTTCCTCACATCTTTTTAATTTCTTCGACTTCTATACTTCTGCTCCTGTTTGAAGATGCAGCTCCATCTTCTAATGAAACTTTCTCTAATCTCCAGGTAAAATCAATCACTGCATCTCCTGTATATTTTGAGCAAATTGCTAGGACTTGATACACATGGTTGTTTTAGCATTTGTTAGCCACTGTATTGTAGTTACTTGTTTACATATCTAGCCCAGAAATGGACTGTAGCCTTCTTCAGGGCTAACAAAGACAAATATGCCTCTGTACCCCAGTGCCTTGTAGAACAATGGATGTATAATTGGTCATAGCGAATATTCGTTGAATGAATAATTAACAGAAGGCAGGCTAGAACAAGTTGTAGTTGAGGGCCTAATTCATAACAGCTGTCAACTTTTGCTCTATTTCATATACATTCAGATTCTCTAAAGGCAGAGAGGAAAAATATGAGTATATGCAGAAGCTGTGGATAAGCAAGGGAATGGAAGAGAATAAAAATGAATCTGACCCATGGAAAAAAAAAGATGATCACATTTCTGCTTACTCACATGTCTTTTTATGCCAACTCTAAATTTACCCAAAATGTTTAAAGCCGAAAGATGATTAACCTGTCACATCTTGCCTTAATCTAGCCTAATCCAAGTCCTAGATATCTGTCTGCCAAAGGGCCCTCATCACTGAGTAAACAATAGTCAGTCCCTCTGCAACATTTGGGAAACAGTGCTTTCTGGAGAAGAGTGTGCTGGGATTAGGAGGGGTGATTTGGAATGGGAATGACAATAGGTGGTGAGGGAATCCTGACTCAGTTAAAGGCACAGGCCTCTACCAGTAAAAAAAGTGAAGGATACTTATTCAATTAATTATATTTCAACAAGTGCAAAAATTAGTAAGTAGACATAAGCATAGATTATAGAAAGATTTAAAATTCCACAGAATTAATCAGGAAAAATGACTCGATAGAAGCAAATTTTGTTACAAGTTTTGAAGAGTTCTGGACTAGGGAGAATATATTCCCATTACATTCCATGTAAAAATAAATCTAGAAATTCAAATAATAGAGCTCTGATGGTAAAATAAATTAATAGAGGCAAAACATCGACATGAAACCCTTGACGCTAGAGACTAGATAGCAGTCAGCTTTCTATCCCTAATGTCTAACACAGGGCTTGATACAGAGGTCAATGTTCAATGGACATTTTATGTTCAACTGAGTTTTTTATTAGCACTTTTAAGTTTTAAATATTTCGGAGAGTGTACATGAATAACATTTGTGGCAAAAAATTATAAACAGGGACACAGGCTGGGCAACAGAATTTGGCCATTCTAGAAATTTTTGCTATACCTTGACTTTGCCATTGTGGTATTTCAGACAACTCAGTTCTCTGTACCTCAGTTTAGTCAGAAGAAGGAATTTTGGCCAGACAATTTCTTAAAAACCTTTAGTTATAAAAATGTCTAGAATTCTACATTAGCCTATTTCACTTGAGCACATTTATGAATCAATTTTCTAATCTGCAAAATGGGACATGCAATTTATTCAGATTAAGTCACAGAGTTGCTAAAGATTTTTTTTTAAAAAAAAGTACTAATATATGAAAGAGTGTTGAGCAATTCAATGCTAAATGAAGTCCAAGTAGAGGTGGTCCTACTGCTTCAGCCTTTTTATTAAAAAGTACCTAATTCTTAAACAGAGAATCTCTTTTTTTAACTAATATAATTTCAGTTTCCAGGCCTAAAGTAACATATGAATAATAAAAGAAATGCTAAATTATACTGTGTAATTTTTTATTAATAAATACATACTATTATTTAATTTAAATACTTGTAAGCAAAAGTCTCCCAAATGATGGGATAAAAGTTAGCTTTATTTGATGGTTTTCAGTTTCTGTTTTGACTTAATTCTTATCCAAGAGTTAGGGAATGACGTTTTCTTCTTATGATGATGTTTCTACTGTAACAGCTATATCAATGATTTTTCATGATAAACTTTGTTTTGTATCAGAACAGAAACTCTGTTACATGGTTCTTTACTGTATAACTTACAGTGGGTTTTTAAAAATATTTTTAGATTTACAGATATATTTTCCCACATATTAAATCCTTTATCAATAACAATTGAAAGTCAATTATTATCACCTTACTATAGCTTTTGTTGTAACCACAGCAATCAAGCCACATATTGTATAGTTAAATGAGTATTTATTTCACAAATATAGTAGCCTACAATTTTTCTTTAATCTTATGCAGAGATTGTAGATTGTAGTATAATTTCCTAATTTTAAATCACTGCAAGAAAGGACTTTGGCTCTCTAAAAGAACTTGTCTTTCTTGGTCCATTATTATCTGGCATCAGTATCTGTAAACAGTGCAGATCTACTTGTACTGAGATGGGAAATAATAAGGCTGATTAGAGACAAATATGCCAATTGTCTCTAAAAGAACTTGTCTTTCTTGGTCCATTATTATCTGGCATCAGTATCTGTAAACAGTACAGATCTACTTGTACTGAGATGGGAAATAATAAGGCTGATTAGAGACAAATATGCCAATTGTCTCTTCCTATCTTCCAGTCAAGTTCAACAGAAGTATTCATGTTTTTGAGCTGGCTAAATTTTGTGTGTTAGCATTTTAAAATCATAATTTAAAAAAACATTCGGTATCACATATATGGAAATACAATCCTGTATTCATTTGTAAATTAAATGACGATGTCAAGGAGCCATTAGCAAAACCATTTATTAAATGTTTATTAGGATATTAGACATAATATGATTTTTCTGGTTCTTGTGAGCCCTCTGATTCTCAATGCTTGATAAATAGAAGCAAATACTTTGAGAATTTATAAACCTCAATTTTTGCTTTCAACGTGAAAGCATTTTGAGTCTGTTACCTTTTTGTTTCTAGCAAGAAGAGTTCTTTTTCCTTCAGAATCATTCAATATTATTTAGTGGAGGAATAATATTTATATGCATTGTATTCACCATGTTTAGCAATGTGAAAGGCTAACAGATTAATGTCTAAAGTAGTGTTATAATCACTAAAATGCCTCAGGAATATATTAAAATGGATCTTGGCCACAGACAACATCAACATTGCTGGGGCACACCACAGGCGTCATTTTTAAAGCCTGTTTTGTAATAAGCAGAGAGAGTAAAGGTGCTAAATCATGGTTTACTACCCCATTGCCTCACAGCCTCCCTGTCTCTGGAGCTGGGCCTCAGAAATCAATTTCACACACGACTGCTATCAGCATTCTTTGAGCTATTAAGACGAAAGCACTCTCTCCTCTTTTTATTAAAACCAAGGTCCTTTTTATCTCCTAGCTCCCGCTTTGTGCTTTCCTGCCTTTACTTTTCCACTTGGTCAGGGGTGAGAGTCAAACTGTCTCCCGCCTCCCTTCCTTTCATTTCTACACTTCTCGAAAGGCTAATCCACATCCACCGCACCCACTTCCTCAGTACCCCCAAATTCCTTAACGCTTTGCAATCTGCCCGCCCCTTGACTGACGTGGCTCCTCTGACATGCATCAGGCTCCTGTAATCCACCACATCCTATGACCTTCGCTCGTGCCTTGCTGTGGAATACGCTCCCCTGGCTTCTCTGGCATTGAGCTCCTGCCTTTTCCTCCCCCTGCCTTTTCTTAATCATCCTGCCTAGTAAATGCTGTAACCCCCAAGGTTCTTCCCTTGGGCCCCTGCTCTTCTCTCTTCATTCCTGTTGATGTTATCCCACTTTCCCTGGCTTGAACTGTCTTCTCCTTGTAGGTGATTTACACATCTACATCTCTCCCAGTCTCCAGCCTGCTAGTTCCACCTCCCTGAAAGCCTTGTTAGTACTTTAAACTTGACATGTCCAAAACCGAACTCAATATTTGGGGCCCCAGTCTTTTAGGGGTCCTCCCCCCAACACGGTTAATAACATATAAACATTGCTGTAAAACATTTCTTCTCGCTGCAGTCTCCTTCGTCCTCTACCTCACTCCACCCACTCCATCCATACTCCCTACCCCGAAACAATCACTTGTACTGCATATTCAACTTCCTCAATGTATCTCCTTTCCATGCCCTCTTTTCCATGCCATCTGCTAGTGCCCTCATTCAAACTCTTCTTATCATTGTCATCTAGATGACACACAACTGCTCTCCCCAGCCTGCCTCCAGCTCTGGCCAGATCAGTTCCTCTGCAGCATGGTTCTCAGTGTGCCAGGAAACCTACAGCAAAACAGCTGTAGATAAGGTCGGAATGGTGGTCTGGGATAGAGCCTTGAGTTCCAGCTGAGGGATTGGTCCTGGAATAGACTACAGCTGGAGCCAATGATGGTTTCTGAGCAGGGCATGATAAGATTGCGTGTTTACAGTATTTAAAGTACTTACACGTATTCATGAGATCCTCATAATACACCTATGAGGCAGAGTGGGTACATGAGCACCTTAGAAAAAAAGGAATGCTACAGCTGGGGAATGGAGAATTGCTGTAAAAAGGGTAGGAGAGAAATCCAGTGTGTAACCATTTTCCCAACCGATAAGAGGAATTTATAATCTCTTTATGTCTAATTAAGTGGGATGTGGATGGGTAAGAGTGAGTCAGCCATCCAGACAGAAATTAAACTTAGCTCTCTGGGGACAGCAGTGGGAAATAAGATCAAATACTTCACCTGACATAATGGCCATCCAGAAAAAGAAAAAGAAAGAAAATAAAAGATGAGATGACTAGTAAATGCAGAGACTGGACACCGTCAAAGTATCTGTTTTATCTTGCCCCTTCAAATCAGGCTCAGAATGGTTCTAATTTCTATCTTGTACAAAATGACTTAGTATGGTCATGGTTCCTATTTTCAAGTAAAAAGTTTACACGTTCAAATGGATGGTAGATTATACTTCGGATTACACTACCTCCTATTCACTGGAAGAGTTCCAGATCTCTTGTGGATGCTGTGTAACAGAACAGGATAATCATCTCTACACTATGCATCATAATCCTCTCTCTCTCTCTCTCTCTCTCTCACACACACACACACACACACAGACACACAAGTTCACAACCTACAGAGTGCATGCACATCACATATGAGTTATTGGAACTAGTATATTATCCCTATTTTAGGGAAAATGGACACCAAAGTTTTTTTGTTTTGGGGGAAGGGGTTTATAAAGTATCTTCAAAGATAAGAG
>NW_007727956.1:310600-312520 GCF_000696425.1 Galeopterus variegatus
TCCTCTCTCTCTCTCTCTCTCTCTCTCACACACACACACACACACACACAGACACACAAGTTCACAACCTACAGAGTGCATGCACATCACATATGAGTTATTGGAACTAGTATATTATCCCTATTTTAGGGAAAATGGACACCAAAGTTTTTTTGTTTTGGGGGAAGGGGTTTATAAAGTATCTTCAAAGATAAGAGATATATCCCCTAACAGGTGAGAGGTTTTTAGAACCTTTTCATTATTCGGTTAGATCAATGGTAATCAACTCTGGCTACACATTCAAATTACCCAGAAACTTAAGAAAAATTGCCCATGTCTGGGCCCCTCCTTCCTAGACCAATTGTATTTGAATCTTTTGGGGGAGGGAAGCTGGTGGCTTCCCAGATATTCTTAGATCTGAGTTTTCAAGATGATTTTGATGCAGGGAAGGGTTAAGAACACTAATTTAGACTAGCATTTACGAGTGAATTCACAGGATGACTTTCTTCAGTCAACCTTTATCTTTATTCTGTCTTAGATTCCCTGGCTTCGAGGGTCTCCAGACACCCCTAAATTAAAAAGGAATCTCCATTTTTCTTCTCAGTCCCTTTCTTTGAGACTACATGGGAGACTGTAGTTAGTAGGCAAAAGTGCCAGCTGCCTTGAATCCAGAACAAGATAAGAGATTGGTTTTGGGGAATGAGGTAGAGGAATCTCCGCCATGTAGCAAGGGAGTAAGAATAGCTGTTTATTGGGCACTTGCAACTTATGTGAGGTATTGTGCTAAGTACATTGCATGAATCATTTTATTAAATTTGGCAACAATCCTTTGAGGCAGATGCTATTGTTGATCCCTGTTTTACAGGCAAGGAAACTGGGGCACAGAAAATAACAGAAATGTTACACTGGTGGAGTCAGGATTTGAATCCAGGTTGTCCAGCTCAAGAGTCCTTGTTCTTAACCACTGCTCCTATGGTTCTCAAACTTTCATGTATATCAGAATTACCTGGAGAACAAATAAAATATACAGAGGCCCAGGCTCACTGATGTAGGAGGGACCTGGGTCTTCATAATTTTAACAAGTGCCCAGCTGATTCTGATACTGATCAAACATCGGCAACTACTGCACTACACTACAGTTACTTCCAGTTAAGAGAACTGAGGCACACATAGATTAAGAAGAAAGGAGGTCCTAGGCAGGGGCCTTTGACCTTAGCAGGGGACTGAACAGAGCAAAGGCAAGATCAATGCACAAACTTCCTTCAGTGCCTCAGATCAGGGGAGATTAGCCAACAAAGGCAGCAACCATCTGCATTAGAAGATGGTGAATGGGAGGGTTCCATAATCATATTTCTGCACCTGAATCTTAAATCTAGTTTTGCTCCCATAAGTTAGATATTGGAAAGACACTGATACAGTACTGTATCACATTTAAGACGCCATGTGAAATCACATTATGAATTTTTTTAAAATGCCACCCATGAAACTATGGCCTGCTATCGATGATAACATGCATTCAAGTTTCTGAAATCAGGAAAGAAAAATGTGTATCTTAGGATCGAAGAAATATGGTACAAGCTATGACCTCCAATGAACCGGGTTCTGAAACTGTGGAAATCACTCAGCACGTTGGGGAGGCTCATGCCGACAGAGGCCAAAAACATAGTTCAAACAACATGGAAAATAATCTGTCCTGTATATTTTAATATGATTTGTTTGCTATAAGAATTGAACACATATACCCTAAAAGTTGAGGAATTCGCATCACATTTTAGATTTTAGTACCCAATTTTCTTATCTTTAAAATGGGCTGTGGTAAGTCTTCGTGACATACCATATATGAGTAGCACAGTACTTGGCACATAGCAGGAGACCAAAATCACATTTTTTCCCTTTGCTAAGTCTGAAGACATTTTTATGCTGTTTGCAGTCAAATTCGGG
>NW_007727956.1:312811-320856 GCF_000696425.1 Galeopterus variegatus
GCATTCAAGTTTCTGAAATCAGGAAAGAAAAATGTGTATCTTAGGATCGAAGAAATATGGTACAAGCTATGACCTCCAATGAACTGGGTTCTGAAACTGTGGAAATCACTCAGCACGTTGGGGAGGCTCATGCCGACAGAGGCCAAAAACATAGTTCAAACAACATGGAAAATAATCTGTCCTGTATATTTTAATATGATTTGTTTGCTATAAGAATTGAACACATATACCCTAAAAGTTGAGGAATTCGCATCACATTTTAGATTTTAGTACCCAATTTTCTTATCTTTAAAATGGGCTGTGGTAAGTCTTCGTGACATACCATATATGAGTAGCACAGTACTTGGCACATAGCAGGAGACCAAAATCACATTTTTTCCCTTTGCTAAGTCTGAAGACATTTTTATGCTGTTTGCAGTCAAATTCGGGTAAGGAGGAGGGAAAGTAAAAGTGGTAGGTGTCCAAAATTAGAGTGAAAGTCAGAAGGACCATATAAGTTAGAATATAAATACCTGTCTGATGCTGTTCCAAAGCAAATCCGCTTTATGAGGTGAGGCCAAGCTATAATCAATTTTGTACTAATGCTGCATAAAGAGCTACATGAATATTGGAGACTATTTGTTTATAATTAGGAGAAATTATATATCCATAAGATCCCAATGCCTGAATAAAAATCTGATGCCTTAGCAATCTGATTCATAAAGAAAAAAATATAGCGAATTTATGTGATGTTTAACTCACACTTCTTTAACTTGTGGGTTATTTTTCCAGTCAAATTATGTTTCTAATATAAAGTGATGAATTAAGGAATTTCACATATGGCTTGATTATTTTTCAAAGACCACAATTAATATTTAATCAGGGCAGATAAATGTAGACCCTTAATGCTACATCTTTTACTGGAGTTTTAGCAGCTTTCAAAGGGAACGCCACATGTGGAGTCCATATTTGACAATGTGGAGAGATGCAAGAAGTAGAGCAAAGATATTTGCTGGCATCCCATGGAAAGAGACATAATTGTGACATGAATCTTAAGAGGTGACTACACATGGGAAAATACTACAGCCTTGGACTACAGTGATCACTTGAAGTTACAAAGATGACCCCATGGCATGGGCTTTGTGTTACAGGGGGACCACGAAGCTTTCAAAAAACCCAAGACTGCCCCTTGGAAATAGCCTCTATTTGTATTTTGAAAGGTTCACTGAGAATGAATAAAGTGTCAAGTCACAACAGTGTGGCAGTCTCTTTGGAAATTCACACTTTGCTGAGTGACAGAAAGTTCTTAACTTTTTAGGGTACTGATACATTTGTTGCTCCCGAAGGTCTTCCGTAATTTGGAAAAAAAAATAATCCCCGACTGGAGGCCAGGATTTTTAACAGGGAGGCCTCGATAAAATTGTTCACTCTTTTACACCTTCATTCGGTGAACACTTATTGATCACCTTCTTGGTTTCAGGCTCTGGGATCCATGCTAAGCAGTGGGACCTAAAGAACCCTAGCACACTGCTGGCACTTCTACAGCCTCTGGGGCCTCCAAATGTAAGGTGAAGGGAGCCCACTGAAGGTTTTTCCTACAAATGACTACGTAGCCTTATAGCTGGACTCTGTCCGCTCTTTATCATCACCGCTGCTGCTGCTGTTACTACCTTGGTGGCTTCGCACCAGGCTAGGTGCAATAATCTTGTAACTCTCGGCCTCCTTTCTCTGGCCGCCACAGCTGCCTTTCTAAAGTAAAAGTCAAAGCTCCAGGTCCTAGCCTGCAAGGCGTGGCCTGAACAGACGTGCTCCAGCTGCAGGGATTTACTCACTGTTTCCTGAACCCACCTTCCTCTCCTTCCTCTAGGCCTTTGCCCGTGCAGGTCCCTGTGCCTGGAATGCCCCCCTTCTCTCTCGTCTGCCTAGTGAACTTCCATCGAGTTATTCTCTGCCTCGGACAGAGCCTGGGACACTGCAGATGATAAATGCCAGCTCCCTTCCTGTTCTTTGTTTCCTTCTTTGTGCTCCTGCAACACCTCATACCCTCTGCTTAGCCTCAGTCTGTGTTATTTTTTTAAAAAACTTTGTTTAGTGTCTGTGAGCTTCTGGGGGTACAATTGTGTCTTGTTCATCTTCGTGTCCCCTAAGGAAAGTGATTGGCATGGAGCAGCCCAGTCCATGACAGAGTTTTCATTAATACATAGAACAAAGAGGAAAATAATGACACCGGTTTATTTTCCATAAAGCTAAATGTGTTCAGTTTTTTTTTTCTTCTGAAATTATGCACCTGAAACATTTCACTTTTTCAAATGACTTTTAACTTCTTGCACTGGTGAAACAAAGTGGCAGATAGATCGGAGTTAACTCTGTCTGGGTTCAAATATGCACTCTGCCACTACTAGCTGAGTGACCTCAGGCATGTTACATTACATCTCTTGCCTCAGTTTCCTCATCTGTAAGATGGGGGGAATAACTGTAACTACTCCATAACGTTGTTATGAGAATTGGACAACTTAATACAGGTAGTGTTTCTTATATTGAAGCAAGCACTCTCATTAGTATTTAATTATTATTATTTCACTTATGGAACTACAGTGATAGAAGTTAATTAATGTACTTAGTTAACAAAATTTAAAAAAGAGAAACTTTGTATCAGTTTTCCATACTTTCTGCCTACCTGCAAACCAATCTTTATGTGCTTTTGAAATTTTAATGGTCTATGAAATCCAAAAGTCTGGGAATCACTGCTTTAAATTATCGAGAACTCTAAAGTGGGCATAAACCACTGGATGGATTTCTTAAGATTAAGTTCCTGGAAACTGTAGCCAAAACAGTCCCACTGATATGAATCCCAGCACCACCAAACTGAAGCTAGCAAACATTGCGAGGGCAAACCTACTGTCATTAGGATTCTGTGTGGGGCTGACTGTCCTTTATTCACTTGAATGAGGGGCTGGTTGAAAGGTTTTACTACTTTAGCATAGTCCTAAGATCGAAAAGACAGGTGTTTATGTATCAAATAAACAGAGACAAAGTAATACACTCATTAAGCTTAGGTTTCAGTATTACTAAAAAAGATGATTTCAGCAAAAAAAAAAAAATATATATATAACTCAAAGAAATGACCTTAAATATAAATCTTTAGAGATTTAGAGTTTTTCTAACACATTCCTTCTTGAATCACTATAAATAATGAATTAATGTGTCTATTTATTTAGGCAGAGACCCCCTTACATCAGCAATAGTTAAATATACAGTTTAAAGAAAATAATATCATGACAGCAACATAAAACTAATGGAAAGAACTGGCCAATTAATTCCTGTCTTCCCTGCCCCTGTCTCAGATCTTTTCTGATACACTATACACACACACACACACACACACACACACATTTTTTTTTGGCAGGTGGCTGGTATGAGGATATGAACCCTTGACCTTGGTGTTACCAGCACCATGCTCTCTCAAGTGATCCATCAGCCAGCCCCTCTGATACTACATGTAAAAGGCCCGTCTTTAGAACCATGCCTGTTTTGTTTGACATAGTGTACCTAGTACCTAGCACAATGCCTAATATACAGCAAGCAACTCTCAATGCTATTTTGCAAAGAGGGAAGGGAAGAAAGCTAAGATTTCTTGGAGGTCTACTATGTGCAAGGTTCCATATGAAGTTATTTTCACATGCACATCATGTTATTCACATTATTTATTATGGAAGCAAGATAAATGAAGCTTTTGATATGACAAATGTCTAGGGAGAGAAAAAAGTTTTACAGATTTTAGTTCCCTGTTCTTGGACAAGTCATCTTGACGTTTATAAACCAGCAATGATCCTTGATTTTGATTATGATTATGATTATCCAAGATTATTTTCCAGCAAGTCATCTTGACGTTTATAAACCAGCAATGATCCTTGATTTTGATTATGATTATGATTATGATTATCCAAGATTATTTTCCAGCAGCATCATTGGTTCTTTCTGCATGTGACGTTTCAATGTTTTAGTCCCTCTCTATCAAGGCCAGCTTGATGGCTCTTTCTTAAAGGTCCTTAAGGGTCACACAATATAACAGAAAGAGAATGAACTCAAAAAGAATGGACTCAAAGGAAAAAGATCTGGATTCTGTAATCTGGATCCTATCTAGTAGGCATTCCTGGCAAATATGACTCAGATTTCTTTGCAAACATTTATATTTTATATTCAATTATCTGCAAAATGAAGGTTGGAATAGGCAATTATTTAATTTACTCAAACAACAAACTTACATTGAGTACTATGTGCATATCAAAGTCTTTGCCTGGTGCCAGGGGTACAAAGATATCTAAGACAAAATAAAACTCAACTCCTGCCTTCGAAGAGATCCCAGTCAACCGAGGTCACATTCTACACACCTCAAAGATTCCTTTTAATTCTAAACACTACAAATCTATGGCCTGGGAATCTAAATGTCGATTAAACTAACTCCATAACAGTAATTTCAAAGTATGTTTGTTATCTCAGACCAGCTATAAGCCCCAAATGAAAAGTAAGAGTGTGGGGCACACCAGGGAAATTATATTGTGTCTCAGTGACAAATGGTTATAATAACTATAATGAAAGAACAGGCTGCTTCTAGAAACTTTTCCTCCAAAGCTCCCTTCAGCACCTAAACAGTAGGAGTTCTTATTGTTTCTACTACCCTTTCTCATTCTGGTACTATTGATGAAGTACAATATTTGAACAATATTCTTCAAATACCGGCTTCAAATGGTGACTGAGATTATAGCCGGCAAAGTTGGCCAAGAAACTGGACACCCCACCGTACCTTACCATGGGAACAAAGTGAGGTATATTTATTTTATTGGACGGTTCGAATTTATTGTAGGTTGTGCACAATTTCCTGTCTCGTTTCTTTAGTGCTCTTGGAATTTATGTCAGGATGTCTTAGGTTATCACACTCCTTGGTCCTGCCATTTCTGCCAGCAGACTGAACTGACTTAGAGAAAGTCCCTGGACAAAAACCGAAGGGGAAAATACCCAAAGGTTTAGTTGGAGAATGGCAGAAACTTTGGAAAAAAATCTGAAAAAGCAATGAAGAAGAAAATGGAAACTCCGTGAAAATTAATGTAGTGTAGAATTGGCGAACATACCACTTATTTCTTTAAACAAATAGAAGAAAGAACCCGCTTATGAGGTGCACCCAAATAATTCACAGGTGGTGAAACTATTAGAATTCTGCAATTTCTTGCCTCAGAAGTGGGATAAATCTCCTTTATAAATGGCGTATGAGCGCACATGTGATTTTCCGGCTAGTCCCTTTCTCTCAACTATCTCCTTTTCGATACACAAGGTCTTTTGGTTTTATTATAATTAACTTATTTTATTAAGGAATTTAGGTAGAAATTTAATGAAGATGGGCAATGTAACCTACTACAGTAATTGCATTTACAGAAATATAATTCCCCATGGAATATGTTCGGTTTTGCATGGATTTTTGGCTATTATAAAGTAAGTACAATGTAGTGGAAACTACGTAAGATTACAGTCTGGCAGCATGACGCCCCAATAACAGTGAGAGAGATGAAAAATTCCTAGATATTGGTCACACATAATGGTAATTCTCACAATGATAACAATTTGCTTCAAGGAAAGTTTTCCCTCAAAAATTAATCTTAACTAAGAAACTGTTCCAGTGTATTCTATTGCACACGTTGGTATTCTGAACTATAAAAATTGTAAAAATAATTTTTAATATATGAAGTCAAAGAGTGACTGATAATACTCATGAAAATAACACATTCATAATCCGTGGGAAGCCGTAATTTACATTTACACCTCTTACCCAGGTGTAAATACTGTCTAAGCAGATTCAGAAGAGTTATTTAAAAGATGAACCAGGGCTGGCTGGTTAGCTAAGTTGGTTAGGGGTTGGGGCTGATAACACCAAGGTCTGGGTCCGACTACTGTACCAGCCAGCCACCAAAAACAAACAAACAAAATATGAACCAGCTTATGGGGCAATAGAAAATAATAATGTCTGTCACAGAACTGGTTTTTTTTGAAAAATTTTAAAAACAGCTCTGCCTATAAAATATCCAGGAAACTCCTCATTGCAAAGACTGTCTCTTAATCTATCTTCCATGGGGACTTTATCTAACTCCATTGGAACCTAGCTCTGTGTTGGGCAGACAGTTGATGTTCACATAAATGACAGTAATCCCCTAAAGTGTTACAGTACTTTGGAGTTTACAAAGCACTTGCTTATCTAATGATGTCCTTGCCTCTCCCAGCATCCTGAAGAATGAGGAGGAATGGGCAGTAGTGCAAGCATGAGCAGACAGAGGCTGAAGGGTGTGTGTCAGGGCCAAGGTCAAGGAGATGCACCAGTACTGCAGCCCAGATGGTTACATTCTAAAACCAGTGCTCTTTCCTGGCACTTGGACACCGGCAGGAAAAATGTGTCAAAGACAGTTTGAGACTAGTTATGCTTGAGAAGTGTGCTTTATGCTGCTGTGCAAAATATCTGTTTCCTTTGCCTTTGGGAGTCTGTTTCCCTCCGTGTCACTTGCTCACACCTTTATTTCCTAACATTCTATCTTTGGAGCAGCTTCAGTGCTGAGCCTTGGTTTCTGCTTCTCAGTGTCTTTTTCTGTTGTCTTTGCCTTCCCCTTGCATGTGGGTGGTTCTGTGTCTTTGGCCTGGTTGTTTGTTTCTGCTCTGATCCAGGAGATTCTAATTGTTTTACCACAGCCCAATCTGTCTTGGTTTCTTTCCTTATTTCTTACTGCTCCTTCACTCATTCCTGGTTTCTATGTTCGAAAAATGTACCCATTTTCCTATTTTTCCTGTAGTACTGACACATACCACCAAGTACGTAGCTCACTCTAGGTTTGCAGTAAGTTGCAAACCACAAAGATTAAACCACCATTAGAATGACATGGCATCTTATTTCTCTTTTCCCATATAATAAATGGAAAGTGGCATTAGTGCTTACTTATGAGTAAGCACTAGTATGCATAGCATCTAAATTTGAAGCATATGTTATTTTAAAAGGTTTTCAGTATAACAAATAACATGTTTCCCCAAATGTCAGTGTTTTCACACAACAAAGGTTTATTTCTTGCTTATGGTTAAATGAATGTTCATAGCGTAAATCTGTGAGAGTGGTGGGGGAAGGCAGGACTGTGCTCCATGCAGTCATCATAAACCAAGGACTTCCATTTGGTGGCTCTGCCATTCCTTAGAGTCTTGAAAATCTCTACTGTATTCTCTGTATCTGGCAGGCAGGTAAAGAGAGAGTGCTTGATGCTTGGAGGTTCACCTGGGAGAGGTCAGGGCTAGAAATGCTATTTTGTCACTTCTGACTATATTCTGTTGACCAGAACACAGTTACATAGCACCATCCAGTCACAAGGAAGGCAGGGAAATACAGTTTATCTTTGTAGTAAGAAGAAATGGGTTTTGGTGAATCCATAGCATTATCTCTGCTAAAATGAGACTTTGTAAGTACTTTCAAGTTTTATAAAACTGTGGCTAATGTAAATATCCTTTTCTTCCTAAGGACAAGTTTGGTAAAAGGAAAAATACTTGAGAACTAAGTGGTTAAACACTATAAGACATGCAAAATGATTTGTTCTAATTAACAACAGTAAGAGGGATAGTTCACTCTGTGGCCGTTTATACTGAAGAGAGTGAGAGAGAAACACCAAATATATGTCTTCTCTTTTGAATTTATTAGGGTTATTGACTTGGTATTACCAAAACCAGAAATAGTGAAATGTTTCACACGTAAAATGAATGTTCATGTTTTCCCTCCCTTCTTGTACTTTACTGTCTTTTTACCTTTTCCTAACAAGTCATTCTTTTTATCTATTTATTCATTCATTCATTCAACAACATTTATTGAGCCCTAGTTACCAAGTAGCATTCTGATAGAGGTAGGAGGAACAAGTCAGTCCTCTGCTGTCACCCACAGCTTTGTGGGGGAGACAGAAATGTAAGTTAAGCATGAGAAGTACAATGACAGAGATAAATGCAAGGTAGAACAAGAACTATAAAAATTACACTTAAAAATATTTTGGAGATTA
>NW_007727956.1:321117-347754 GCF_000696425.1 Galeopterus variegatus
CTGTCACCCACAGCTTTGTGGGGGAGACAGAAATGTAAGTTAAGCATGAGAAGTACAATGAGAGAGATAAATGCAAGGTAGAACAAGAACTATAAAAATTACACTTAAAAATATTTTGGAGATTACAGTTATGCCTCCTGACAAGCAATTAGTAAATGGTGACTATACTTGTATATGTAGCTATACATTGATAGAATTTGGGTTGGGGATATTCAAACACAGAAATTATGGTATTTCTTCTAATAAAGGTTATGATTAGTTCATAAGATAAGATATATTTTTATGACCAAAATAGAGAACATTAGGGAATACAGGAGAATATTCAAACTGATTTATAAATACCAAGATTGTGGAAATACAACAAGTAAAAAGCCAGAGGTCACCATTGGCTGCAGACTACAGCCCTGGGGCATCTTCTTGACATTGCCAGAAAATTTTTAACTAATTAGCTTCCCTCCATGCTGGGTGCTCCAGTTAGCAAAGTTCCTGGGAGGAGAAACAGAACAGTTCAGCCTTATTCAATGTAGGTTTTAATCTTGAAGTTCGGGAATTGGGGAGATTTAGTCATTTATTTTTGAGCTCATGGAAAGAAGGGGTTGATAGCAACAGCTTACCCCAGTTAGCAGGCAGGATCCCCACACAGCTGTGCTGGACTATTTCAACTAGGATCCTTTAGGACTTACATCACCTCTGGTATGCCAGTCCTAAGCCGCTCATGAGCCAGTACTGCCAATCAAGCCAAAATCCAACCACATGGTATGGTTTTTATGATGTAGACAGAAAATGACATGAACTTGTCTCATTCTGGTGAAAACGCAAAGTTTGAAGCCAGCTCTCTAGAAGAAGAAAATTAGTAACAACAGCAAGACTGTAAAACTTGATTTAGACACATTTTCCTGTGATTATCTCAACACACTTAACCAGTAAGTTATTCATGGAGATTCAAGGAATGCTCTCACTCAAGAAAAGTCTCTGGTCCTCATCCTATGAAGAGGTCACTTCTGGGTCACTCTACTCATGAAACCAAAGAAACAATAGAATATACTTACTGAGGGAAGGACAGAATGAAACTTAAACAATTGGACCTGAGAAAGTATCATTCCTGGAACCTAAAAGATACACACATTAAAAGCAGAGCTATCACTTGTCCAAAGAAACTTGACTATATATATAAAATTAGGAAATAGTGAAAATGTGAAGGATTAGAGAACCATGAGAAAGTCTCTGTAAGCTGTTTTCTCTCTTAAATTAGTTCACAAATGGTTTTGATGACTGTACCTACAAAGCACTCCATTAGGTGCTGCAGAACATGCAGAAGTTCACAGGCCACTGTATTTTTCCTGGAAGAGTTTAAAATTATATTTTGATTAAACCGCAATAAAGAGGAGAACCAAAGCACCAGACCATGCCTCATCGTAACATAATACCTGTGCAAAATGCACCAAAATTAACTGAGTGAAAAAAATGAGTATCTTGTACAGGAGTAAATCACACTTGACTGATAAAAATTGTGCAAACTCTGACTTTGATTTTGTTATTATGATATAAGAGTAAACTTTGAGCAGCTTCTACATTTGAGTATTAGCCTATCCCAAGGTGCACTAGAGGATTGTTTCCACTTTAGCATTCAAATAAATGCACAAACATGCTCATTCATTCATTTATTCTCTTTCTCTCCAAACTCTTCAATACCCATTTAATCTTTCAAGTAAAAACTTTCCTGCTGTAACAGGATTCTCCTGTAGTTCACTAGTGACCACTATTGGACATTCTTCCCTTAACTTATGTGAAGCGACAGAACTGGTACACATAAGAATAATAACAGGGGCCAGAAAGTGGTCCTGAACAGACTGAAACACTAAAAACAGGAGCCTGAAAAAACAAAACTGTAGCTGACCATGTCTAGACAAGAAACTTCACAAAATCACGAAGAAAATAATTTTTAAATAAATGCCTCACTATGTTCTTCAGATTTATGGCAAAAGTCCTTAAGCTTGACTTAAAGACAATCTAGGTATGAGAATAAGAAATAGACATAGTGTGAACAGTTATAATAAGGTGCTTGTGCATGCACACAAACACATACACACGCACAGTTGGAACTGGCCACGATCTGCTGTAAATCAGGGATTTAACATTCATTCCACAAGCTAATGGAGCTTCTCGCCATCCAAGATAGATCCACTTAGATAATAGTAGAAGAGAGTGCCAGCGGGACTGAAGGGAATGGGCTATTGTGTTTGACTAGTTTCCATGTATAAATTAGTGCAGAGAAGAAAAAGAAATTCAACAGAAAAACACATGTACTTTATTATAATTCCTAGTGTTACTCTTGCAACTCTCACAATAGCAGGCCAAAGAGCTTAAAACCACTTAAAAGAAACAAAAAGCAAATGCAAATTTGGTTAAATGCCTTTCTGACAAGAAGTGATTTGACTTCAAGTATAGATGGACACACATGTCAATGGCCAGTCATGGTTTTTGCCACATTCCTTTTGAGCTAAACAATTGGGACAAAGGAGGGAGAATGAAAAGGGGGAGCAGGGTGAGAAGATGGGGAAAGTTGTGTTATGTGGCTTAATTTGACCTGAATATCAAGATGAAATCTCTTGCTTGATCAGTACTATTGTGTCCAGAGTGAAAAAGAAGTCTACGATGTATGCACTGTGCATGGGGATATGGGTGGTAACCTAAAACAGACACAGAAGACACAGGGATCCCATTCTCTCAGGAATAGTGTTCCAAGGGGAAAGGATTGTGACAAAACTAAATCTGAACAACATTCAATATTTGTCCACACCCATGAACCAAGTCAGTATACAGATGATTCAGCTGTCGATGAAACAAAAGCTATTCTGAAGAGGTAGAAACTGGGCTTGCCACTAAACAGACAGGATGATTTCCAATGAAGTTAAAGAGACCTTTAGAAATTGCTTAAATTAATTCCATGAATAGACAGAATCTTGTAATGTGTAAGAGAGTTATAGAGAACACAAGCCCCCCACCCCAATTCAATTTCTCTATCAAGCCTGAGCTGACAATGTCACGCTACTAGTTCTAAGTCAACTACAGATCAAGCTAAAGGTCACTTTCTATTTAGCCAATAATTTAATCATGGCTACAAAGCTAAAAGGAGCAGTTGATGAGTAATTATAACAACTACGCATCATTTTGCATACATCTTTAATGGCCAGGATGATGCAAAAAGCCTACATATTTCCAACAGAGTACAGACCAGCCCACACCATTGCTTCCATCACTGCTGAACATTTTATAACCATGGTACAAAGCAAACCAAGTTATGTTCTCTCCACTGTTTGACCTCTGGGTTCAAATATGTATAAGATTGTTTCTTTATCTGTAAAATAAGTTCAAAAATGCCTTCTCTACACAGTTATGGTGAGGATTCATTGTAATGATTTTCAAAAAACAAGCCTAGTGTTTGGCACATTCAGACACACAATGCATTTGAGCTATTACTAATGCCATTACTGCCCTGCACGGGATGTATGTAGGCACTTACCAGTCAGTTCTTTCTTTTCTAGCATAACTCTCAGATTCCAAATTCATTTAAATGCAGGCAGAAAACAAACCTGGATTTGATTTCATTTTATCTTCCTAATACAATTATTGTAATTTAAACGTAATATGTGCTAAGTCCTTCTGAAATAAGCAAACACTCCTTTTTTCCCCATGAGACTAATTATACGCTCAGATGCATATATGCATATTAAAGATATTGAAGAAGGATATAATGCATTTGGAGATATAATGCAATTACCAAATGGTTAGCAAAACAATCTATTCCTAAATGGAAAAATTTTACTAAAGTATAATGAGATCATACTTCCATGTGAAAATATCAAAAAAATAATGTGTACTAGTAATTTGCTTTATGATGCAGTTTAATAGGAAAATAACACACACTTAAAAAAATCACAAAGAAGGAAGGAGACAAGCTAATGATGTATACAAGTAACACATCCCATATGGAAAAAATGACACAGTTTTCATAAATTGCTTGCTGCACAAGTCATAAAGCACACCTAGACATTCTGCTCTTTATATTCCTCAGAATAGCTAAAACTTATACTCCATTTGTGCTTTACATTTAGTTTGCCCTTAAATTTCTATGAAAAATTGAAAATGTATTTCTATATTCATAGCATTTGCAGTGAAGCATTACAATTTCTTAGCTACAATGATGCAAATTATTAAGAAGTGGGAATGTATGCATATAAAATATTTAATCACTGTCTGATTACTGTATCTGATGATCTTCCTGGAGTTTTTCAATTTGGACCAAATGGCTCACTTCCCTTTTTCAAAATTATACTGCAGATCAAATTTGTCAGAATCTAATCAGAACAAAACATTCCTTCTCCATCAAGGAGTCAGTGCAACCTATATGTTCATTGCATTTTTACCTTGTTCCTTTCTTGACCTGTTACCTTCTGAGGAAGTTCTGGCATGCCATAAATGTGACAGGAAGAGCTACAATCACGTTTGTTTGGATCTGTGTGCGCAAATTTTGGAATCAAACCTTCAGATGAGGTTTACTAAGCTGCCTGCCCAGAACGCTCTGGTTTTAAAAAATGTGCATTGCTATTAATATTTTGAGTGTAGATTTTTTTTGGACAGTAAATGTTCATTTTCTGCCCATAAAACCAAGTATGAGTCACAATGGAACATTTACTTTGAGTCAAAAATGCAGTGTATGCTGATGTTCAAGAGCAGAGCATCTTATCATTATGACTGTGGAAATCAGCCGTACAAAAAGTCATCACTTTTCTCCTGTTGTTCAAAAGTAAATCTGAGATCAAAGACCGTAATCCTCAATTCATAAATAGTAGCATTAACTTGTACCAAAAAGGACTTGCAGTAATTATGAGCTATAATCTGGGTTGGCTGCGAAGAGGCTCTCATTCCCTCTTTTACCTGATTCCACAGTACATGTGCATAGAAGGAAAATAATTCATAAAAGGCAGTGGGGGAAAGCCCGTCACAGCCTATCCTTCAAAAAATTCCAGGAACACCACAGTGAGTTTGATTTCAGGACGTTTGTTATCTAAATTCCAAGCATATACACCACCACTTATACAGTCCTCAGCTCACAAACTCTATGCAGTATATCCCAAAGTTCATGTCTCAGTATCAGTATACCTATAACTAACTCCAAAAGTCTTGCAGACTTCATTTTGCTTGGAAAGTTGGGGTTAAAGTTCTGAAAGTAGTTTTTTTTTTTTTAAACATGTAAATTATTTCACCTGGAGTTTAAAGGTAAAGATACACACACACACACACACACACACAAACACACACACAGCACCCCAACAGCACCCAGACTAAATGGCAATAACAATGTATTGAAATGAAACGGCATTTACCAGGAGCAGGAAAGCCAGAAAGAGGAGCGGTGTGCCAGGAGTTGCCCGACGGCAGCATTCCATGCTTGGATCCTTGCCGGAATCTGAATCGGACACTGAATAAGCTGCTAAGTGCTCCTCTGCCTGCTGTCACATCCAGTACTGGTGCTAACACTCCAGCCCTGCCTATCAGCTTCCATCAGCCCCGCTCACATTTCCTGACCGAGGGGTGGGTGGGTGGATGGGTGGGGGGTAAGCTGAATGGAATCTCTCTCGGAGCAGGCAGCCAGCCAATCAGGCTCCTGCTAATCAGACATGCTGAATAACAAAGCAGGGGGACAGAGAAAGTGTAACAGTGCAGGCAAAAAAGGGAAAAAGGAGGAAAAAGAAAGGGGAGAGAGCAGCAGAGCGAGAAGAGAAATGCAAAAGATGCAGTATTGCGAAAGATGAAGCAAAGCATTGTGCCTTTAACTAACCTGGTCGGTTCTTTGTGAGATACATTTCTATTTGCCATTTGCCTGCGCAGATGTCTGTTGCTTTGTCAAGTACAGTAGCTCCCTGTGACTGTGTATTGTTCCATTCAGGAGAGAAACTTAATCCCTGTCAATATATAACATATGCCATAAAGGGAAAGGACCATAGACAAGAACTGACTTAATGTGCCCTTTAAACGTGTTCTGTACAACTGCTTTATTCCTCTTCCATAAAGTTGCTCTTTATTTTCCCCCTTGACTTGGAAAAGGAATACGTATGTTTTTGAAAGTTCCTCGCCAAACCTAAACAGTGGCATAAGTTATTTTATGTAGCAAGTACTTGATTGGGGAAAAAAAAGTCAAGTTGCTTCTTTGTAAAGTGTCAATTTAAAATATCCAAGGTTTACTAATTCTAAGGGTATGATTAGAAATTTAGATCCCCTAGTTGAAAAAAAAGCCCTTAACAAAGGCTGCAGGGTGAGTGGGGCTGAAATTTGGGGTTGAGGAACAGCCTGGTTTTGACACTCTGCCAACTCTCAACTATCTGCTTTAGCAGGGGGAAGGAAAGAAAGGATGGATTAAATCCTCAGTTAATCCCCAAACCCTTTAACCAATAGTTTCAGCCTCCTCCTCTCCTCACCACCATCCTGCTATAATGCAGAAAAGAGTGAACTAAGTTGAACCTCCTTTTCCCATTCACTATTGCAAGAGGGTTGGGCGGGATGACCTTCGAGGTCCAGTCCACCCTGGAGGTCTAGTCCAACCCCAAAGGAAGTGCTAATGAGCAGTGAAATGACAACAAGGGCAGCAAAAGCACAGAGAGGTCAGGAAGCTTCTGTGGCTGATCCACCAGCAAGCAAGATTTGACTCCACCAGAGGAGGATTTTATTACAGTTTCAGAGAAGTGTCAAGTGTCAAACAAGAACGTATTTCCCTTTATCTGCTAAGGAAATCATTGAGTTTTGAAAGAATGAAATAGCAAACTTGGCCTTACATTTTCATAGGTGTGTCACCAGGAAGTTTTTCCTTTGCAGATCTCTTGATAGCCCAGAAATATATGCGGTGGAGGCAGAAGGCATTTAGAATTGATGTGTTTTTCTTTCATTATTAAAAAATACTGACAAGAAGTATGAAACACACAAATATTGGATACCTGATCAAGTCTTAATAGGCATGTGAATACAGGCAGGTCTGCCTATATATGTACCTGCAGTTCTGCTTTTCAAAAAGGTAAAGAAAAGCAGATTGTTCAACTTCAGGTTACTTACTTCATATGGTATATCAATTAAAGAGAGAGGGGCTTAAAAAAATCCCATTTCAACCTGTTAGGAAAGTCAGGGACATGCAAGGATTCACCTCTCTCCTTACTACCAAGTACGGGGACCTAGGAAAGGCAATAGTACAAATCCATAACAAAGAGGTTCTATTCTTGAAATTTGCTTCTGTCTCTCAGAAAGATTAGTTTTACAAATCTCTGTAAAACTAGCTAATGCGCATAAGCTGAAGAGCATTCACAAGTAGATATAAAAATGCTTGACTGCTGTTACCTGAAATCCTCATCACGTTAAAAAAAAGTTGATTGACTGAAATAAACTTTCATTCATAAAGTTATGTTATCTCTCTCTCTCTCTCTCTCTCTCTCTTACACATCGGAGTGTTCTGCTAAAGGTTTTCTTTTTTCTCCTATCAGAGTCATTAGCTAAAGGGTTTCAATTAGTTCTATAAAATGGAACAGTTTACCTAGCACTACCTACACCTCTTCACACATAAACATCACTCTTTAGGCAGATCTAAAGGAAAGAACAGGTATGGGAGAAGGAATAGTAGCAACAATGCTGATAATGAGATACCGTTTGCAGAGGAACAGAAAAAAACTGGCCTAGAAAATAACTGCTAGCCCCTCGTACGCTAGTCTAGGTTCCTTTCTGCTTTGGAAATAAATATCGTCTAGGAATTTTGAGTCAGAAATTTCTGCCTTGGAGTTTTGATGGACATGTGAATGTACAACAAGATAGTCCCCTCAATGAAGTCACCAAATAATACAGTATTTTAAAACTAAGTTCTCAACCACTTGCTGAAAGCCTGGAGAATGGCCACCACAGTGTCTCCTGCTTCTGGTCCCTCTGTCTCACAGCATTTTCTTCCCCGTTGGAAAGGCCCAGAGAGACTAGGAGAAGCAGCTGTGTAGCCAAGAGTCACACAGTACAGGGAAAATTCCAAGTTTGCTATTACTTCAGAAAAAGAAGAACAAAATCAAGTGGGGTTAGGGTGATTGGGGCAAGTTTTTGGAATGAGCTAATTTTGATAATTAACAAAGTTTATGAGATATCTTTAAGGTTTTTACAATGATTTTATATCCATAGCCTCATTTGATCTTTATGACCACTTTGTGAAGTTGGTTAAATACTCACCTCATTTTATATATATGCAGAAACTGAGGCTCAGAGAAGTAACTGAGGCCTCATTAGCTAGAACTGGCTCTTGAGCCAGGGTTTTCTGACTCTAAATCCACTCTCGTCTCTTATTCATACACATACATTTACATCTATATATGAATATACAGACACATATTCAGACGTTGGCAGTGACGTGGTTGAAGGCGATGTTTATAGCAAAGGCAAAGGAGCAGAAAGCAGACTACCAGGGTTTACTATGGCTGTGTGTTACCCGACAATGGAAAGTGTCTTATTTTAGTCTACAGCTTCTCTGTCTCTCAACTTTGTCATTTGTAAAATCTTTTTCAGTGCTGAGGAAAAATAACATAAAACCCTAGGTAATCTAGAGCCAGATTAACGGCAGCCTGGGGAAGCCCCTCATGGCATGGGAGCAGGGCGTTGGCTGAGATCCTTCTTTCCTCTTCAGGTATCTAAATTAAACCCGTCTGCAAGCGTCTGAGCGGCAGCACCCGCAGAAGCTGTGGCAGCCGTGATACTGGTTACTGGCTCCATGCACAATATATTAGGTGAAATGAAAGCAGAAGCGAGAGAGAGTGTCAAGGCTGTCTGAAGCATCATTCCAAATGGTATGGATTTAACAATGCTTAATTTAAAAAACACCAGCTTGGCCAGGAGCAAGCTGTTAACATTCGGTGTGCTTTATGGCAGGAAAGAGTGAGCTATACTTTCGGAATTTCTCTCCCTGGGGAGAATGCGTTACAGTTTTTGCTCTGAAGCCACCTGTCCCTTCCTTGAGGTCGAGCCTCTGTGCATGGCCCTTCAGTTGCAGTAACTGGTGTCTAGAGGGCAGAGGCTCTCCTGAAAAGAACTCAGGGGTGGGGGCTTGAAGAGCTGGGGAGGGCCTAATCTCCCCTCTTTAAGGAGGTGGTTATGGCAGCATGGGAGCCTTGTTTTCCTCACAGGGATGTGGTGAACTTGTTTGATTTCCCTGGCTAATTCTAAAAATCAAAGGGAGAATGTGGGAGGGGGAATATAAAACTGCAGGAAGCAGACTTCCATTCTCAGGGGCAGGACTGGAATTTGAGCACAACTCTGTAACTTCCAACTCACCTAGTATACATTTAACACCAAAGCCATTAGAGCATTTATTATGATTTTCAAATCATCTTTCACACATGATCTAATGTGATATGAGCAGAAACTCTATGAGGTAGAGAGTGATTACTATCCTCAATTTGCAGGCGAGGAAACTGCTGTTCTTACAAATAGATGGATTTTTCTGTTACTAGGAGGTAAGAAATTTGGGGCTAAATCTAAGGCCGTTTGACTTTCCCCAGGACCACTATCTGAGAAGCTGACTGCTGACAATAGCTACATTTACTAGAGTCTCCCATGTGTTGGGCACATATTTATTATTTCATGTAATCCTTACAACAATCCTATGGAGTAGGTACATTTATTATCCTCATATGGATAGTATTTATGATGGATTAGCAGTCAATATTCATCCCAACCAATGTCTTCCTGAAATGTAGATACCCAGAAATTACATTTCCCAGATTCCCTTGCAGCTAGGGTACTGTGTGTAATTTAGATTTAGCCACTCCAAAGCATTGCCACATAATTTGGAAGGAGGTGAGGCATGGGCCACGCTTACTCTCTTTCCTCATAAAAATGGCTACAGAGCAATATGGTTTGTCTACAACTCTGCCAATGAGTCACTACCTTGATTGGTGTCAAAAGGCAGGCATGGGGCAT
Organism: Galeopterus variegatus; assembly: GCF_000696425.1. Lineage (NCBI taxonomy): Eukaryota > Metazoa > Chordata > Mammalia > Dermoptera > Cynocephalidae > Galeopterus > Galeopterus variegatus. Next base: position 331,111 of record NW_007727956.1, read on the forward strand.
GCATTCAATTAGCCAGATCAGAGAAGGTGGGCGTGGCTCTTGCAGCCCTTGCATTTCCATTCCACTTTTCTAATCAGCAGATGGCTTCCTGGTTGTGGAAGAGGGAGTAGCTACGATGGTGATCTGTTCTGCAAAGTAGCATGAGAATCTTCAGAAAGTTCAAATTAGTCTTTCTCTTTGGCAATTCATATTTGTGGTGTGTTATTTAATACATCACTTTTTGCTTCATTTAGCAAGAGTAAATTCTGTTTTCTGTAACAGAATCCTGACTGATACATCTCTTTTAACAGAGGAGAACACTAAGGCATAGGGAATTAAAGAACTTGCCCTGAATCGCACACCCAGAGAGGGAAAGGGCCATGATGTGAACCCAGGCAATCTGTGTTCAAAAATCACTGAGCTGTACTGCTTCTTTGTGGAGCAAAGGGCCACAGGACTTCAGAGAGGTCATTGCTCGTTTGAGTAGTACCCAAATGGAGGAAATGAAAATCGAAGAAAATCTTGAGATGTACAGAGACTTTTGTGGGGTGAAGAGAAACCCAAGAAAGGCTTTACAGATAAGGAGAACAGAGTAAGCAGAGAGAAGGTGGAAAATGTGAGACCCATGCTTTTACTCACCTTGATTCACTATAATATGTGGCTTAATGGGCACAAAACAGGTGTTTAAATTATTTTGTCCCATGGTTTCCCTTCCCCCCTGAAGTATCTAGCACTGCATGGGAGGAACTGAACAAATTTTAAATTTTGATTTGATTTATCTCTATCTCCTGAAGCACCAAGGGACTCAGCTCATATTTCTTCCTATCGCCCACAATACTTAATTCAGGACTTTTCATACTGTAGGTACCTGGTTAAAAATTAGTGACCCCAGCCAGTAGCAGAAAGGAATTCTGGAGACTGCTTGGTGTAGTGGAAAGAACTCAGATTTTGGAGCCAGACAGTACAAATCCTCGCTGTTCCACTTATTGCCAGGAGGACTTTAAGGAAATAAATTGCTGGAGCTTTCTGAGCCCTGGTTTTTTGTTTGTTTTGTTTTAAGCTTTTGAACTCCCATATAGCAGTTGTGGGTAACTGAGTGAGGGGTTTGCAGAGGGTCTAGCTCACAGCCTGATACAATGTAGGTGGTGGGTACAACTTTTCTGAGTGTCCAAAAGTTCTAATAAAATCCTGGGGAAAACATAATAGCATAATTTTGATTCTAATCCTAGGATACCCCCCCCCCCCCCCCAAACAAAACAAAACAAAACTCACAGCAGAGCACTGAACTGAATTGGAGGTTAGAATTGCTCACTACCCTCAAACCTGTGGGCCTTGTTCTTCCATTTTCTACATTACTGGGGTTATGTCACCCTAGCAATGATCTCATAGGTTTGTTATTGAATTAGATTCAACAAACACTTACTGGGTACCTACTGTGTGCAAGGCACAATAATATAGAGACTCTGGCAACACAGAAACTGTTTTCTGCAGCCTTTTTGATGTAGAGACTTATCAATTTAATTGCTGAGGTTTGAATTATGGTTGTAATATTCATATATTAAACCCAAGTGTAATATATAAATTCAAGGCTCTTGATTTCTAGTTCAGCACTATTTCCATGACATCATCCTCCACAGATAAAATAATTATACCAGAGCCAGACAATAAGGTGAAGAGCTGTTAACAGATTTATAGACAATATAGAGAGCAGGATTGAAATACAAAAGCCAAATTCCTCAGCTTGGCATTCAAGGACCTCCCTGAAGTGCTTCCAGTGCCGGGATAATAGAAAGCCATGTTTCAGCCCAATTGAAATACCTGATATTACCCAAATACTCCAAGAACTTTGACTCTGGTGTATTTGTTCATTCTGTCCCTTCCACCTAGAAGGTTCTTCCTCCTATCTCCACTTTGCTAAAATCCTTACCGTTTAGAATGTAGCTCAAATGTCATCTCCTTCACACAGCCTTCCCCTACCTGTTAAAATTTTTTAACCATTTGCAGCAACATGGATGGACTTAGAAAAAATTATATTAAGTGAAGTAAGTCAGGCACAGAAAGAGAAATACCACATGTTCTCACTTATTTGTGGGGGCTAAAAATCAGTCAATAAATATACAAACAAACGGTGGGGGTGGGGTGGGGAAGAAGACACAAAAATCACAACAATTCCTTGGATTTGTTAAGACAAGTGAAAGGGGAGAGAGGAGAGGGAGGCGGGAAAGAGGAATTGGTAAATGGACGTGAAAATCAACTACATTGTATATTGATAAATTAAAATAAAATAAATAAATAACATTTTTTAACCTTTTTCTTTTGTTGAAAGAAATTTTTATGATATTTTATATATTTGAATACATACCTTATATATCATAGTATGAGTGCTTCTTTTATCAGAAAAGATCTTCCCCATTGTTTTATTATTAAAGTTGTTATTTTAAATAGTTTTTATTGTGTAGCAGTTTTAAACCTGCCTAGGAGTTATTGATCAGTTTCATTTCTGATTTCTTCTACTGCTTCAAGCTTTAAAAGTTGTCTCTCCCCAGGGGTGGTAAATATTTTCTATTTTCTAATTTGGTATTTTAATAATTAATTGTCCAACCAATCTAAGTAGCCATGAGTAATTGTTTCCTTTTTTGGGCCCCCACAGAAGGGCTCCCATACGTCAACAAGTACTCTTCCAGGCTATCCTGATCGTAAGCAGAGTGTATCTCTCTCTCCTTCAACTAGACTGTAAATTCTGTAAGTAATTGTCCAACCAATCTAAGTAGCCATGAGTAATTGTTTCCTTTTTTGGGCCCCCACAGAAAGGCTCCCATACGTCAACAGGTACTCTTCCAGGCTATCCTGATCGTAAGCAGAGTGTATCTCTCTCTCCTTCAACTAGACTGTAAATTCTGTAAAGGCAAATATCAAGATTACAAACTCTTGTACCCACTCACAAAACAAAGCACAGCACTTGTACATAATTGGCATTGGATAAATATTTGTTAAGTTAACATATAAGTTAATTAACATGTGATATGTCTACAGAAATGATAGCTGGAAAAGAGAAAAGCAAGAGAGAAAAAAAAGCAAACAGGAGAATTACAAAAGAAAAGATGGTCTCTGAACACTGAAGAAAAATAAGATTAAAATTGAAATCAAATTTGAATTTCAGAAAAACAATTAAACCATGTAAAATCAGAGTACTCTTCCTCCAAAGTCCAAAGCTCATTGTGTACTTCAATTTTATTCCTGTTATGTGCTGGTTATATTTGCTAAACATTAACTAGATTGATTAATGGTTTCTCTGTTAACTTAAAAAGATTATCTCATATCACAATTATAAATACCGTCATGAAGAAAAATCAAAAACTGTCAAGTAATGAAATACGGTAAAAGAACTTATAACCAAAATAAATTTGTATTACATTGTATTTAAAAAAAATTTTTTTTAAATTGACAAATAAAAGTTGTATATATTTATGGTGTACAACATGATGTTTTGAAACATGTGTATGTTGTAGAATGGCTAAATCAAACTAATTAACATATGTATTTCCTCACATACTTATTATTTTTCTGTGGTAAGTTTGTTTCTTAAGTTTCCAGAAAGGACATGGAGTTTGTGGGCAAAACGGGATATTTCATCTTTCCTACCTGAAAAGATATTTCTTTGCAAGATATTTCTACCTGAAACTGTGGTGAGCCTTTCCTTTGAAAAGACATTCACGAAGGAATTTGGAACTTAATAAGTATGGCAAAAAAAGAAAAAAAAAATAAGGTAACAACATAGAGAATTGAATACAAGCCAACAACAACAAAACCATTACAATATCTGCAGGTGTCCTGAGGGAAAAAATAGGGTGCAGTTGGGAGAAGCTTAGGTAAGAGAATCTGAAGATACATCTTTTTTTATATCTGCATTTCTTAGAAGTTCAGATCCAAAGTTGTTTTCCCAGCACAGACGCCAGCAGTCATGGAAGGCATAGGGTTCTGGGGATAAAGAGAAACCCTCTTCCTTAGATATGCTTGTAGGGTAACAGCTCATCACAGGGGCCTTTGGGAAGCAGCTTGAAGGGACACACTCCCAGCCTTGAGGTTTCCTGCATTTCAGGCCAGCAAGTGAAGAAGGGGAGTTTGCTGAGTGCCTCCTGAGGACTCCTAGGAGGGCCGCCAGTGGGGCCACGTCTGGGAGGTGCCAGAGGCAGCGAGGGTTGATCACAGCCATGACTGGGATGGTTTTGTCATGGTCTGCTTTAAAGAGGGGAGTGCATCCTTGTCCAAATGGTCATACAGGCTGAGCTTTGGGTTTTGGTGCTTGGTTACACACTTTCCTGGTGTTTGTCTCTGCTTCTCCCTCTGTCCCCTCCCCCTCAACTTTTCTATCACTTGGACGGGGAAAGAAATGCTCTTGTCGTACTTGGAATGATCTTGTAAGTAGAATGTTCACTGTAATCATTTGCGTTTCCTTTTGCTTTCAACAGCTTGGCTTTTCAACTCCAATCTGTACTGTAAGGGGAAAAAGTTCTTTGAAATAAGATATCTGTGGCAGAAATATTAGCTGTCTCCCAATATCTACTCTTCTTTTTCTTTTCTCTTTTGGTAACAAACGTACATGGCCACCTGAATGGAGACATTTCCTAGCTTCTCTTGGCACCTACGTGTGACCCTGCAACAAAGTTTTCACCAAGGAGAGGTAGTGGAGGAAGTGGGAGCAATTCCAAGTAATGTCCCCAAAAAGAGGGGCATACCCTGCTTCACTCTTTCCTCTTTTTGTGGCTGGAATGATGATGTGTGGTCCACAGCAGCCATCATGGACCAAGAGCTAACCTAGAGGTGGGTACTATGCACCAGAAAAGGGCCCTGGCTTCCTGATACTGGATTATAACAGTGCCCCTGAACTACCTGCAGACTTTTATGAGAGGAAAAAAAACTGTGTTTAATACAACACATATGTTTTGAAATATTATATGGGTGGCAGGACTATGCAAAACTATCAAATGAACAGGCCAACCTATGTATTCTTCTGTCAGCTTAGGTAATGAGAAAGCAATAAGCCTCGCCCACTTCATACCGGCCTCTTGCAGAATTGCATTAGAAGATCTGTGAATAAACTTTATGCCCCTGGCTTTGACTAATGGTCAATGTAGAAACATGTATATGTGGAAACACTCCCAAGATTTTGTAAAACTATTTACAATAATTTTGCTTATGTAGCTCAATTTTATATAAGAACCCCTATGGCAAATTCTTAGAACATAATGGTCAAAAATAAAAAGTATGTCTTGACAGGCTGGTATGTTTTATTTTTTAGATAATGAGAGCTATATAACTACCTAAGTTGCCATCTTTCCTTTGGCTACTAGGAAGCTCTGAACAAAAATTTATGCTCAGGGGCTGTATTAGTCCATTTGTGTTGCTTATAACAAAATACTGGAAACTGGGTAAATAAATAGAATTTATTTCTTACAGTTTTGGAGGCTGGGAAGTCTAAAGTCCAGAGTGGTGAGGGCCTTGTTGGTGGTGACTTTATGCAGTGACACAGGGTATCACATTGCAAATGGCTGGCCAAGAGAGAGCTAAGCTTCTCACTCCTTATAAAGCCAGCATAACCAGGCCAATGACCACCATTAAACCATCAATGAATTAATCCATTCCCTAGGTCATGGTACTCACAACCTAATCACCTCTTAAAGGCCCTTTCCCTTTCAAATGCCACAATTGGATTTCCCACCTTCTAACTCTGTTACAGTGGGGATTAAGTCTCAGTTGGATTGGGGGAACATCCAATCCACAGCAATAGCTAAATCTTTCCTCAGCCTGTAGTTGTTAAAAATCCCCTCTCCCTTTCTCTCTTGATTTTTACATTTTGTTATTCCATGTAAGTGGTTTGGTCTTTTTTGCACTGCAGTTTTACTCTAAACAGTCTTTCAATTTGTTTGAAAGAAAGTGGGGTATAAACATACAAAATAAAACATTGTGATTATAAAAAGGAAGCCTACTACGAAGCACTCTTGAGATGGTGGAATCAGAGAGTGATTTCATGGTGATGAAAACATTGTTTTTCTGTATCCTTGTAGTGACTAAACTGATTTTTTTTCCCATCATAATTTATTAAACTTTCCAAAGCTATCCTACACTTTCAAAGGCTCAGATTTTGCTAAGAAAACTTATTCAAAGTAGATTATTCTTTCCTACATTTACTTCCATTGGAACAGTGTCATTCAAAAGCAGAAGTTAGTTCCCCCATAATAAAATTTAATCCTTAGCAGAATTCATATAACAATACTAAAATTCCATTTTTACATGTTTTGCTAATCAAATCTCTGATTTAGCTGAAATATATTTCTCTCAAGTTGCTAATACAGATCATGCAGATGGAAGAGGGGCTGGAGATGTCCTGAGTAATGACATGACAATATACTCTTTACATCTGGTTCTAGGTAGCTCAGTTGCTCAGTCTCAAGTTAATAAGGCCCGGGAGGATGAGGGCACTTTTGCCATACATTGTACAAATATATTATTAGTCTCAAGAAGCCTGGGAAAGAGAGTTAATGAATAAATTGCAAATCATTCCCATAATCAAAGGAAAGAACAACTAACTAATTAAACATTAGGCTGTAAGTCTTGAAAGCACTAGGTCCCTGGGAAAGAGAGTTAATGAATAAATTGCAAATCATTCCCATAATCAAAGGAAAGAACAACAAACTAATTAAACATTAGGCTGTAAGTCTTGAAAGCACTAGGTCTTGTTTGTTCATTCTCAACTTAGCTTATAGTAGAAGTCTAATAAACATAGCTGCTTGACACATACTAGGAGTTTAATAAACATTTTCTGAATGTGTAAATTAAAAATGCACAAGCTTGATTCCTCAACAAATCAAACACAGAATTACCATATGATTCAGCAATTCACTTTTGGGTGTATACCCAAAAGAAATGAAAACAGAGACTCAAACAGATATTTGTCCTATGTTCCCAGCAGTGATACTTACGATGGCCAAAGGTGGGCAGCAAGCCAAGTGTCCACTGACAAATGTGTAAAGAAAATGTGGCATTTACATACAATGCAATATTATTCATCTTTAAAAAGAAAGAAAACTTTGACACATGCTGCAACATGGATGAACTTCAAAGACATATATGATTCCACTAGGTACTTGAGGTACCTAGAGTTAGTCAAATTCATAGAAACAGAAAGTAGAATGGGGGTTGCTAGGGGCTTGTGGGAGGGGAAACGGGGAATTAACAGTTATGGGTACAGAGTTTCGTTTGGGGAAGATGAAAAAGTTCTAAAGATGGATGGTGGTGATGGGTGCACAACAATGTGAATGTACTTAGTGCCACAAAACTGCACACCTAAAAATGGTTAAAATGGTACAATTTATGTCAAGTATATTTACCACAAAAACATATTTTTAGAGAAGAAAAATAATATAAAAGAAAAAAATCTTTACCTATATAAAGGCAATAAAAGACCCTGGCACCTCCTCTCTCTCTCTCTCTCTTGCTTCCTCTCGCCATGTGATCTGCTAGTACTCGCTGGCTGCCTGCCACTTTCGGCCATGAGTAGAAGCAGCCTGACGCCCGTGCCAGATGCAGCTGTCCCAGAATCGTAAGTCAAGTAAACCTCTTTTCTTTATAAATTACCCAGTCTCAGGTATTTCTGTTTTAGCAACACAAAATGGACCCAAACAATAGCTATATATATACTTGTACTTATTCGTGTGATTACATATTTAATGTCTCTCTCTCCCTCATTAGACTGTAAGCTCCATGAGGGCAGCAACCATTTCAGTTTTGTTAACTGATCTATCCTAGTATCTAGCACAGAGCTTGGCATAAAGTTAAGTTTTCAATAAATATTTGTTGAAGGAATAAATTCATTTCTACACACCAGTATTCAAAGGTATTGGTGACATTCAATCTCTTAGGCTGAGTACTGGATATGGGCATTTCATCATTTTATTTAATGCTGTACTCACAACACATATATAAAATTTACATCTATATTATGTATGCCTTAAACATATACGCATAGACTTTACATAAACATGCACATATATCTTTATTTATAAATGTATTTATATGTATCTTCTAACTGTTAGTCAGTGGCATTTCCTCGTACTTACTCCCTTCCTCACCTGCTTCCTCAAAGAATACTATTGTACTTCAGCATCTTATTCTATTTTTCTCTTCTCTCACTCCTGAGGTCTCTTTTAGATAGGTTAAGGCAAGATATTTCTTTGCAAATGAATGCAATTTTATTCCTTCTATAAAATTTATTCTAGGATACCAGTTTAATGAAAGAGCTTGGGTAGGTTAAATAAAAAGGCAAGAGAAATTCATATACATCTACGTGAACAAAAATGATGTACTGAATATTTATCATTAAGTAATGATATAAGAACCATAATGATGTATGTGAAATAATGCATATATTATTTAGCTCAATGTAGCTATTCCACAAGGTATACTGGTTTTAAACATGTTGTACATGATAAATATACACAATTTTTGTCAATTAGAATAATAAATGCTTTAAAATAATAATAAATAGAATTCCAGAAAAAAGACTCATAGTAATATAATGATTTAATTTGCTCACCAAATTAAAGAGGAAAAATGATGCACATAAAACATTTTTTTTTCTTTCTAGGTTTTATTTTTCATTTATTATTATTTTTATTTTATCATTATATAATGTCAACATTTTTTGTGGCCCTTTAGCAATTTTTCCCTAACTTCCCCTCCCTTTCTCACCTCTGGTGGCCTCAGTTCAGTTCTCTCCTTTTGAAAGTTCAGAGATTACTGTGATTGTTCTTTCTTTCTTTCTTTGTTTATTATGATTATTACTATTATTTCAGCTCCCACTAAGTGAGGACATGTGGTTTTTCTCTTTCTGTACCTGGCTTATTTCAATTAGCATGATTTTTCTCTAAGTTGGTCCCTGTTGCTGTGAAAGGCAGTATTTCATTCATTTTTATGGCAGAGTAGTATTCTATTGTGTATATATATATGACGTTTTCCTTATCCAATCATCCATAGATGGAAATTTAGGATGGTTCCAACTCTTAGCTATCATAAATAGAGCTGTGATAAACATGGGAGTGCAGGTATCCCTTCGACAAGATGATTTTCATTCCTTTGGGTATATACCCAGCAGCAGGATAGCTGGATCATATGGCAGTTCTATCTATAGTTGTTTGAGGAAACTCCATACTGTTTTCCATAATGGTTGCACTAATTTACAGTCCCACCAACAGTGTAGGAGGGTCTCCTTTCTCCACATCCTTGTCAGCATCTATTATTCTCTGTCTTTTTGATACGGGCCAGTCTAATTTGAGTGAGATGATATTTCAAAGTGGTTTTGCTTTGCATTTCCCTGATGCTGACTGATGGTGAGCATTTTTCATGTGTCTGTTGGCCATTTGTATATCTTCCTTTGAGGAATGCCTGTTCAGCTCCTTTGCCCATTTTTTAAATTGGGTTACTTGTTTCTGTACTGTTAAGTTGTTTGAGTTCCTTCTATATTTGTGGTATTGCAAATATTTTCTCCCATTCTGTAGGTTGTCTTTTTGCTCTGTTAATTGTTTCTTTTGCTGGATGCACATAAAATATTCTTAATAACAGTTTGATTAAAATGCAATATTTAAAAATATAATTTATAATAAAATTTGATAACAATACTTACAAATATCTGTACATTTATGTATTATATTTCTTAACAATGAAATATTTATTTTGATTATTCTTTAATTACACAACTTTATTGGATTTGCAACTTTCCTTTAAAAGATGAAGTGTGAGAACATAATCAAGACTTGCTTTAAAAGTTACATTTATTAAAAATTAAAAAATTAAAGAAATTTGAACTCATGTATTTAAATTTCTTTGTAGATATCTTTTGATATCTTTAAATGGCCAATGTTATCACTTACATACCAATATAATGTTTTTATGAAGAGTCAAGAAAAACAATTTGAGGTGCTGTTTGCTTTACAATTCTATAGTTATTTTCCCTTGTTTTAGAGGGGTGATTTCCATCGAAAGGTGAGTTTGCTTACGGGACTATACCGTAGATAGGGATGTCATTCATTGAGTGTTACAGAGAAAGGTTTGCTCTGTGGATGCCAAAATTATTGTCCTTGAGATTTCTTACAGATGACCAAATGCAGTATATTCATAGGCCTGTTCAAGGATGAACTGACTTTTGCAAAGTATGAAAGCCTTGAGAAGAAGCTGAAGATAGCGACAGTACCCCAGTGTAAAACCTGCATGTACACCTAGTAAAATTTGGAAATTGAATTCACTCTGCTTCAGATTTCATTTTCCTCCCCTATTAAATCAGAGTACAACAAAGGTATCACAAAATCTGCCATAAATAATTCTTCACAACCGTCTGCTTCACTTTTGAGTACTCTGGACTCTCTCCAGCCATAAAACCTGGAACTACTTTTACCACTAAAGAGGATAGTCCCCCTTGGTTAGGGCTGAAGAAGTTGAGATTGAAAAGGAGCTTGCTGTTCAGGCGCTTACTCTGCATGCTGCATCTTCTACAGCAAATAAACAGGTTTTGCCATGGAGCTGGGCAAGTCCTTGAAAATCTTGACAAGATTTATAAATAAGATACGGTGTTTATTTATTATTTTAAAAAACTTTCCATTGTGTGCTCCCTGGTAATGTAATATGATATATATTTTTGCCAAGAATAGGGTGTGGTTGCTCAGAGGCTTAGCAGATCATGAAATGTCATGCTTAAGACTTGAGTCAGAACATCAAAACAATGCAATTCTGGAATGAGAGTGCCAACAGTTTTCCCACTTCTGTTAGGTTCAACTCTATTCAAGTTGGGAGCATTAGGAGGTTTTCTCATTACTATGTCTATTCCTGACTCAGATTGATGTTCTCAGCAAATTGTGATTTTATACTTGTTTGCTTCTTCATTCTGAGCTAACATCACCCACCCCTGCAGTCTGCCTTCTTCTCACATTTCTATTATCCCTGTCTTCGTTCCCTGTTTCTTTATCGATTGCTGGTTAGTGTTATCAATTATTCTTGCGAGGGTTAAAATTGAATAGGAAGAACCATACTTAGTGATTGCTCTCCAATACACTCAGCAATGGGGGCTAATGAGCTCTCAACTACTTAAATAACTTAATGAATCCAACTTCTTGAACACTAATCTCCTTAGTTCTTTTGGAGATTTGGGAATCAATTTTTGTAAAATCTGACATAGTTCAATACTTTCCCAAAGAATCTGATAAACAAAGTCAGATGGGCTTAGTTAACTAACTTGATTAAAAAACTCATAGTGAGGCCCATTTGTGTGTAAATTCCCTGAGTGCAAAGACTTGGAGTTACTTCTGTAACTCCAGTGTCTAGAACAGTGCTTGACTGTTCTGAGACATTCAATAAATATTTATGGAATTAATGAATAAAATAACTAGTGAGGTAAGGTCTCAAGTGCAACAAAGGATTTGAAATCAAAAGGTCTAGGTCCAAAGCAATAATCTAGGATCCAGAGTAGTACGTCAAATATGTCCAATAAAACATCAATAAAGTCTTACCAATGAAATACAATGGACATATTGCTTATGATGTCTTACTTCCTGGATCATATAACTTGTAATATAAAAACAAACATTCTATATTTCGCTATAATATAAACTGAGAGCTGACACTAGGTTCTCAAACAATACTTCTTGAAGGTCTGAATAATGGAAAAATGCATGCACATAGACACATTGTCTCAAGCAGATGTGTGGATTATGAGTATAGGGCTTCTACAACTCAGTTATTATGGCAACTTCTGAAAAACAGAGATAAGATACCAACTTTCCCTCCTTTTAAACTATAATACTGGAAAACTTCAGTCCTGTGTTATTTCTTAAAACGTAAGTGTTCTGTTGGTTTAAAATCTGCTTATGGCAGCAAATACTGTTTTTTAAAATACTGTTGATAAGAGAACGAGACTTATGCTCTGTAGTCCTCAGAATACGCACGGGAAGATTTCTGTCATAAAATCACAGGGCTGGACTAGATTTGCTGAAGTCCCTTCTAGCTCTAAAATTTTATGGCTCTGGCTTTTAAAAACCAAATTATTCATTGGTAAGTAGTGCCTTTGTAAAGTCTTTCAGAATTTCATTGTCTTGGGACAGAGTGTCCTCACTGATTCAGCATCTTCTGGCCCAAATCTTGTTCACAGCGTATTGACTTGATAGAGCTTTTTTCATCTAAGAATGCTCTGGAAATCTTGTAAAATAAGCCAAGTAGAACCTATTATAAGCCATAGCTGCATCTGGAAATTTGACATCCAAATGAGAGAAGACAACTAAGGTTACGGAAAATTAGGGCAAAAGTAAGTAAAGTGCTCAGATCTCACATTGGCTCTTCTGTGTAATGGTTAAATCATTATTTTTCAACTGTGAGTAGCAATCCACGTTTAACAGGTCATGAAATCAATTTAGTATGTAACAACCAGTGTTAAAAATAAAAGAAAATAATAGTTCAGGGTAGAGTAGAAAATATTGAGCATATCTCACATAGTAAGGGTAAGGATTTGTATTGTTTGGAGAAGATTTTATTTCAGGTATAGGTGTAGGGGTGTGTGTGTGTGTGTGTGTGTGTGTGTGTGTGTGTGTGTTTTAGTGTAGGTGTATCCATACTAGGTCACCATGTAAAATTTATTTCTTCCTGTGGGATACATTCAAAAATGTTTGAAAACTATTGATTTAAATGAAAACAGCCTTTCAAAGTCCCTTCAAACTCTATAATTACTTCTATAAAATCCTGAAGCTCCCAAGGGTATCCTATGTAATTGCAGAAAATGGGTGGGGTGTGAATGGAAAGGTTTCTTTTTTCAAAGGAAAGAAACACCAAACAGATCCACTGATTCTGAATGCCAAAAGCCGAGATTGCTGACCCCAATCTTCCATTTAATGAATGTGCTTGTAGACACCAGCATATCCCCTATGCTGTCCCTGGTGGAGAGTGGATGTCAGCTGTGCCTAAGAGTGATTGTCCACGCAATAAGACAAAATATAGGCCAGCCAAAGGATTTTTTAAAAATTTCTTATTGGAGCATAATATGCATACAGAAAAGTGCAACTAGGAATTCTTTTCCATCCTGTAGAAAAAGGCACTGTAGCTTTCTCCATCTCTTTCTTCTTCAGCATCCTGTATTTCTGTCTAAGGGATTTTTCAGAATCCAGACTGGCTTTTTGAGGACACGGAGGGATGTTCTCAAAGTACAAACACCTCATATAGAAATTCCTCTCTTTTTCTCAGTGTATTTCTATAGAACTTCTTTTTTTCCCCTGTAATTTGATTTCATTTTTAACTCATGTGTCAGTATTTCCCTCTCCTTTTATTATCAAAACAGTTTTTGGTGTTTTTTAAAGTAAAACCTCAATGTTAACTCAATTAACTGGGAGGATCACAGCACTGTAGTATAATGAGTGATTACGTACATAAAGCTCATGGAAGAGTAGAAGTTTTTCATAAGGCTGTGGAGTTTAAAGACTTTTAAGTATGGGGTGCCAAAGTGATAAACGGGGTGGGGTGGGGGCAGGGAATGAAATAGTTTCTTCCAAAACACAAAAAATGGCATACTTTTACTCAGGGCCTTGTACATGTCAGTGATTGTTCTAGTTGCTACAGGAATGAATGAGACAGCCAGATAAGACCCCTGATTTTGTGGTGCTTGCTTTCTAGTCAGGGGAAAAAGGTATGCAAAAAAACAACAACAAATAAATGAACAGGGTAATTTCAGATCATGGTAGAGTTGGGGTGCAAATGAGATTGAGGTGGTCATGAGGGGGGTACCTTTGAACCAAGATCTCAGTGAATAAAAAGGAGGTAGCCCAGAGTATGTAGGGAGATTAAAGCAAGTAGGTATGAGTACTAGTATTTAAATATGTTAGTCCGTATTTAAAAATCTTCTAGCTTGAAAAAAAATGAAATATAGTGTGTTAGCTAAAAAAAAAAAAAGAAAGAAAAAAATAAGACATCCAGGCAAAGATTTTCATAGAAGTTTGTTTTAAATGGATCCATTAGGCACTAAGGCAAATGCCTCTACCTACCCTTGTTCAAGGTTGCAAATGATGCCCCTGGAGTTATGGGAATGGCACAACTTTGGTGGCCTGGTTAAGAAATTTTATGTATTCCAAAAGGAAAATCTAGCAGACCCGAGCAATCAAGAGTATCATTGATGAAATGTGCAGCAACACATTAGTTCAGGATTTTCAGTGTGGCAGGAGAAGGGTGCATGGCAGCCACGCTCAGTCTGGCTGGTTATGCGCACCTTGCTAAGCACCAAGGCCACTTATGCAGGCCTTTGCTTGAGTCTGAGGAATAATTATAGCCTCAGTAACCTCAGAGGAGTATGGAAAACTTGAAGACTATTCAGAGGAAGTCAACAAAGATGATTAAGAATTGAATAATGGGGCCTCTGAGAAAAGGTATAGCCAAACTGGAATTACTTAGCTGGGATTATTTATCTTGGTGAGAACATATCCGAGGTGTGGCTTACTGTGGCCTTCAAGAATATGAAAGGTAATGGTGACTAAATGTTCTTTATGACTTCTATGAAGAGAACAAGTTGAAATAGGAAGGCTTTTAGTTAGAGATAAGTATTTTTGGATTATAAAGTGTACAGAACACAGTGAATTACCTAGCAAGCATTTGGGGTCTCCTTTAAATTGTGAAACAGAGACTATTGATCTAAGATCCCTGAACCTTGTCCACATAGATGGGGTTGATTCTTGATAAATTCAATGCAAAATTTTGTGGGTATATGTGGACACACACACACACACACACACACACAAATACATTTTTTTTTTCTGGGAAGACTATTGGCAACTTTAATTAGATTGGATCCATGCCTAAAAATGTTTAAAAATCACTGCTTTTAAAAAATAGATTATATTCTCATCTGTTTGGATCAATTGAACAGCACTTGGGTCTAAAGGAGGAAAATGGATTAGATGCCTTTTCAAATTTGCCTAGCATTTTATATGCTACTTGAGGGACTTAGAGATCTGCATGTATGGTTGCTCTATGACTTTAAAAAAATTAGGAGTTTAATATTAGGTTTTAAAAAAACTACATGTAAGTGAAAAATGCATTTATGAATGTATATAGGAATACTTGTCATAAAACTGGGGGGTAAGTGGTACTACTTTGGAGTCGTACCAGCTTGAAAAACATTTGTAACATGTGAGCAAAGGGGAGAAAGGTATTTTGTGGAATATTTAAAACATATGGTTTTTGTTTGTATTTCTTCCAAATGTTTGAGAAAAGTGAACAACTTGTACCTGTACACAATCGTGACTATGAATGCACTATTCTGTTTTAACAAAAAATGTATTTATAAGCAAGCAGTAAAACACTGAAAGAAATCATAATGTTAATAAGCAGAAGGCTATCAGGTTCCATATTAAATTTCTCATACCTAAAGCTTACTTTGCAATGAACAGTAATTTTAACTTGATGGATTAAACAGTTTTCTATAAATACAAATTTCAGAGATCCACAGGAAGTGATGTAATAAAAATCATAATCAATTGGGCATATAGAGAATATCCACCCCACCCCCCATGAATTGTGCAAAGGAAAATTGCAGCATTTGTGAAACAGGTGAAACAGAATTCTATTGTGTTCTTACCTCCATATTTGAAGCAGTAATAAAAAACACAAAGTTTATGAGTCATAAAATGCTCATATCTTTGAAATAAATGTGGTTGGTTTTACATATGTTTGTATTAATTTTTCTTATTTGCTAATCAGTAATGATTTCATTTTTTGTATAAAATAATTCTTTTATAAAACACAATGAAATCTTAAATTCTCATTAGTCTTAGCCCCATTGTTAAAAAGGAAGGGGAATAACACAAAGTAATAAAATTGAGAACCAGAAATAGTGAGATAAGGTGAGATTAGAACTTGGTACTCTGGAATCCTGATCTGGTAGCAAAATTGCAAGCCTGAATTGTCAGAACAATAACTGAGAGGGACGGGGTATATGCCTGCAATATATCTGAGACATCTGCATCAAGTCATTGGTCTCTGTGATGGTTAATTTTAGATGTCTACTTGACTGGATTAAATAACACCTAGACAACTAGTAAAGCATTACCTCTGGGTGTGTCTGTCAGATTGTTTCCAGAGGAGATTGGCATATGAGTCAGTGGACAGAGGGGAGGAAATCCACCTTCAATGCAAGTGGGCACCATCCAACTGGCTGCGACCCAGACAGAACAAAAAAGGAGAGAAAAGGATTTCCTTTCTCTCTCTGTCCTGTAGCTGGGGACACTCTCCTCCTCCTGCCCTTGGACATTAGAACTCCAGGCTCTCTGGCTCTGGGACTCCAGGACTTACACCTAGGTTCTCAGGCCTTTGATCTAGTCTGTTCTTAGGCTTTTGGACGTGGATTAAGCCACACTACTGGCATCCCAGGATCTCCAGCTAGCAGACGGCCTATTATGGGACTTAGCCTCCATAATTTCATGGGCCAATTTTCCTGATCAATTTCTTCTCAACTGTCTATGTATCTGTGTATGTATATATGTTTGTATCTATGTATGTATGCATGCACGTATCTATCTATCTATCTGATCCTAATGGTTCTGTCTCTCTGAGAACCCTGTCATATAGATTTTGTTACCAGAAGTGTTT
>NW_007727957.1:0-8723 GCF_000696425.1 Galeopterus variegatus
AGAGGGAGGAGGGAGGGAGGTTTCGGTGATAGGACACAATAACTAACTACATTGTATATTGCCAAAATAAAAATTAAAATATAAATAAATAAATAAAATTAAAAATATGGACATGCTTTATTTTATATAGAATTAGAGCTAGGAAAAACTTATGTAACTCATATATATATATATATATATATTTTTTCCTTTTTGTCTTTTTTACTGTCCGGTAACGGGATCGCAACCCTCAGTGTTGCGCCCATACCGGGGACCAGCAATGGGATCGCAACCCTCGGTGTTGCGCCCGCACCACGCTCAGCCAGTGAGCGGGAACCGGTCTCCACATGGGATCCGAACCCTCGGCGGGAGCGCCGCCACACTCCCAAGCGGCGCACTCTC
This sequence comes from Galeopterus variegatus, assembly GCF_000696425.1. NCBI lineage: Eukaryota > Metazoa > Chordata > Mammalia > Dermoptera > Cynocephalidae > Galeopterus > Galeopterus variegatus. Next base: position 382 of record NW_007727957.1, read on the forward strand.
CAGTGCGCCACCGGGCTGGCCCGTAACTCATATTTTTGAAAAATATATTCAGCATCTAAGATGACCCTCAGTGTAATTCCTACTTTCCTTGATGCTACATATTTGGATCAATACACCTTGAAGATATTAATATGTGATTCAAATAATGCAGACGTAATTAGCATGAAGAAAATATCATTCAGCCCTAGGTGACTTGAAGATACACATCAACTTTTTTTTAATTGCTTAATTTACTATCACTTTAAAAATGAAATCTCATGTATGGAGAAGCAGTGCGCACTAAACATTTTACTACAGTATTAAAATGATCATATGCTCATACGCAGCTCAGTCACAAGTGAGTTTTCATTTTTTCTCCAAAAATGTCAATAAAAATGTTTTTGCTTTTAGTGCAATATAACTGATTTTCTTATTTTTTATAGTTTCACCCTCTATTCAACTCCTTTTGAATTACAATAGTTTTCAACCCAAGCCATAGCACTGAAATAGTAATGCAAGACACCACAGAAAATGTGCCAACTTAAATCAACGAAATCAACAATTTTAACCTTTTCATTATTACAAATAAGTATATGGGATTTTTCTTTTCTAAAACATATTTCAAGAGCTTTTAGTGAATTTCCTAGTGACCCTGTCAGTATGCATCAGGTAAAATGGAATGTGACATATTGGTTAATAGATTAGTTAAAAAAAAACAAAACAAAACCTTCAAACAGAGAAAATATTACCCCTGAGCTATAAACTACAACATCTGCTTGATTTGATGATATAGATATAAAAGGTCAAAATGTGAGATATTTATTGTAGCTCATCAATTTTAGTGGACAAGGGAGTCAAGGGGGGGAGGAACAAATTCAAAATGTAGCATTATATTCATAAATGAGAGAAAATGGATAGAGACTTCCGAGTAGACACAGCATCTTCTCTCTAGAGCTACAAGGCACACACAAATAGCATCCACTGCAGTAGCATCTTAGGCTTGTAATCCCATAGATGGAAGTTTACAATTTAGTAATTTTAGCAGAACATCCTATAATACAAATCCAAATAATGACCCCCATATTCTAGATTGCTTAAGATTATTAAAATTCATTGAAATTCTGAAATATAGTAATGTGATGCATTTCATATTGCAGTTTTCACACTATATAAATGAGTCACAAAAAACTAATAATTAAATACTCTTTTAGGTACTTCATCAACCTACTTCAGACAACTGTTTTAGGAATATTATTGGACCTGCTGACCCCCAGGCACCGAGGGAGGCAACGACACTGAACCAGCAGGGCAACCACTGCCATGCCATAGGACCCAGCACAGGTGAGTCCCTGCCCCTGCCCAGAAGCCCAACCCACCAACCCCGAGGCCCCAAGGCAGCAGCATCAAATATGCAGTCCCTGCAGGATCCAGGCCAGATACCAGGGTTGAACAAGTGGAATGTGAAACCTTCTGTCACAATGACTAAACACCAATGGAGAGATACCAGCAATATGAAAAAACAAGAAAGTAGGACACCACAAAAGGAATATAGTAGCTCTCAAGTTTCAGATCCTATAACTCTCAAGTTTCAGATCCTATAGAACAGAAAATCCTGGAAATATCTGACAATGATTTTTGAGCAACAATTCTAAGGAAACTAAATGAGATACGAGAAGACTCAGACAACACAATGAAATGAAGAAAAGTACACATGACCTGAAAGAAGAAACGGACAAAGAAATCAGTGCCCTGAAAAAAATGTAGCAGAGCTCATGGAGCTGAAGGATTCATTTAATGAAATAAAAAACACAATGGGAAGTTTAACCAGCAGGTTAGAACAAGGAGAGGAGAGATTTTCTGACCTTGAAGATGACCTATTCAAAATAACACAAACAAAAAAAAAGAGAAAAATATTTTTAAAAACTGAAGAAAATCTGAGATAACAGACAACCTTAAGTGCTCAAATATCCGAATCATGGGTATTCCAGAAGGTGAGGAAAAAGGAAAAGGCATTGAAAATATATTCAACAAAATAATAGCAGAAAACTTCACAGGTATAGAGAAAGGCACAGATCTTCAGATACAGGAGGCTCAAAGATCCCCCAAAATATTCAACCCCAGAAGGTCCTCTACAAAACATGTTACCATCAAATTGATAAAACAGTGTGGAAACATTCCCTTCTCTCTACACCCTCACCAAGATTTGTTATTCACCATCTTTTTGATTACAGCCAGTCTAACTAGGGTGAGGTGGTATTTCAATATAGTTTTAATTTGCATTTCCCTGATCACTACTGAAGTTGAAAATTTTTTCATGTACCTGTTTGCCATTTGTATTCTTCCTTTGAAAAATGTCTATTCAGCTCCTTTGCCCATTTTTTAATTGGGTGATATGTTTTGTTTAACCGTATAATTGCTTGAGTTCCTTGTATATTATGTATATTAATCCCTTGTTGGATGCAGAGTTAGCAAAAATTTCTCCCACTCTGTAAGTTGTTTCACTGTGTTGTTTGTTTCCTTTGCTGTGCATAGCTTCTCAGTTTGATATAATCCCATTTGTTTACTTTTTCCTTTGCCGCTTGTGCTTTCTGGCTCATGTTCATAATGTCTGTGCCCATACCTAGTTCCTGAAGTGTTTCACCTATATTTTCCCTTAGTAATTTTACAGTTTCAGGTCTTATACTTAAATCTTTAATACATTTTGAGTTGATTTTAGTATATGCCAAGAGGTGCATATCTAGTTTTATTCTTCTGCATATGGATATCCAGTTTTCCCAGCACCACTTGTTGAAGAGGCAGTCTTTTCCCTAATGAAGATTTTTGTTGCCTTTGTCCAATATCAGATGGGTGTAAGCTTCAGGGGTGATTTCTGGGTTCTCAATTCTGCTGCACTCGTCTAAGTGTCCATTTTTATGCCAGTACCATGCTGTTTTAGTTACAATAGATTTGTAGTATAATTTGAAGTCAAGTAGTGTTATGCCTGGCTTTATTCTTTTTTCTCAGTATTTCTTTAGCTATTTGGGGTCTTTTGTTCCATATGAAAGTTAAGATTATATGGAGGTTTCTCAAACAACTACAGATAGGTCTTCCATATGATCCAGCAATCCCACTTCTAGGTATATACCCAGAGGAATGGAGATCATCATGTCAAAGGGATACCTGCACTCCCATGTTCATCACGGCTCTGTTTACAATAGCCAAGACATGGAACCCATCTAAATGTCCATTGATGATGATTGGATAAGGAATACTACTCTGCCATAAAAGAATGAAATTCTCCCATTTGCAACCACATGGATGAGCTTGGAGAAACTTATGTTGAGTGAAATAATCAAAGCACAGAGGGATAAATACCACATGTACTCACTCATATGTGGGAGCTAAGAGAGAAAGAAGGAAGGAAAGAAAGACCACAGTGGTGCATTGGACTTTCAGAGGGAGAAAACATACCTTGGGTTACAAAGTGGAGTGGGGGTATAAGGGGGAGGTGGAGGGATGTTGGGGATAATTGGGTGGAAACATGGGGTACAAAAGTAATTTGTGGTAATGGGCATGCTGCCAGTATGAATACCACCTTCAAATCTTGGGCATGAGGGGTGACAATCAGCTCTGTATTCCATGAATATTCATAACCAATTAAAAATTTTTTAAAAATTAGAAATGAAAAAGGTGATATTATAACCGATACCTCAGAAATACAAGGAATCATTAGAGACTACTATAAATAACTATATGTCAACACATTTGAAAATCTGGAGGAAATGGATAAATTTCTGAACACACACACAAGCTACCAAGACTGAGCCAAGAAGACATAGAAAATCTGAACATACCAATAACAATCAAAGAGATTTTAGCTGTTATCAGCAGTGTCCCATCAAAGAAAAGCCCAGGACCAGATGGCTTCACTGCAGAATTCTAACAAACCTTCAAAGAAGAATTAATAACCAATTCTCTACAAACTATTCCAAAAAATTGATAAAATGGCCATTCTCCCAAACTAATTCTATGAGGCAAACATCACCCTGATACCAAAACCTGACAGAGATACAACAAAAAAGGAAAACTACAGGCCAAAATCTTCATGAATATTATTAACAGTGTCCTTTGTAACCAGATAATGAGTATAGGCAACTTTCATTATTTATTGACGTTGGTTTATTATTCAGCTAATATTTAGCTTAAAGTTAGTGATAGCCTCCAATTCATTCATTCATGAATCATGAATTTATTTAAACAACAAATATTTACTAAACACCTACATGTGCCAAATATGAACACAATAAAGGTGTTTTGGGCTGAATTGTGTGCCCCAAAATTCGTGTTGAAGCCCTATATCCCACCCACTCCTTCAGAATGTGACAATATTTGGAGATAGGACCTTTAAAGAGGGGATTAGTGTGGCCTCTAATCCAATTTGACTGTTATCCTTATAAGAAGAGGGAATTTGGACACAAAGAGACACCAGTGATGTGTGCACACAGAGGAGAAATCATATGAGGACACGGGAAGAAGTCATATGCAATTCAAGAAGAGAAGCCTGAAAAGAAACCAGTACCTTGATCTTGGAATTCTAGTCTTCAGAATTGTGAGAAAATAAATTTCTGTTGTTTAAGCCACCCACTGTGTGGTATTTTGTTATGGTAGCCCTAATTAGGTAATCCAAAAGATGATTTAAGACAGCCTGATTTTTTTTCAACAAATGCATAGCTAAATTATTAAATCTATCTCAAAGAAAATAATAATACCAACCTATTAAAGAATTGCTACACAGATTAAACAAGAGTATGCATTGAAAATTGCTTTTAATTTGAAATGAGTTATATAAATGTCAGGTCTTCTAAGAATTGCCAAGGGTCATTTATTTTACTTTATTTATGCTGGAAAGGCACTTACTAAATCTTTACAAATGTTTAATCTTCAAGTATATTCTTAAAGATTACCAACAGAAGAGAGCATACATATCCTTTAGTAACACATTCCATTGCTTAACCCTATGTAACTCTCAGAAAACTCTCAATGAATTGACTCTCGATAACTTTTACTGTAAAGTGGGTATAGTGCTTTTTACTAATCTCAGTGTAATTAGATAAGTGAATTAGAAATTGCTTGCTCATATTCTGTACACATTTGCCCAGAGACAGATTTTTGCAATGTCGTATGCACAAGTATGAATAGAGATACACAGAGTGCTTGAATTTATGGATTTATCTGTTTATCATTTAGAAATATTGACCTTAATTTGAATTACAAAGGTTGGAGCTAAGGAATTGGAAGATTATCAGTCAGCTCTAGAATCACTCAAAGAGGCTGGTTCCTATCATTGCCAAATTGTTAGACATGTATAAGGAATTGGATCAAATGGGAATTACAGGAAGATATATATATATATTTTTAAGAATTACTACATTAGGATTAGAAACCTCTTCAAAAGTATTTTCATTCAGTGTTTCTCTGAGTTCTCATCTAAATATAGAAATCCTGTGAGCTTTTAAATGTAAAACATAGTTTTGTAAAGCTAGGTGAACATCACACACATAAATGTAAAGCCAATGAATTATAATGTCACATGAAGCAACAAGAAATTAATTTTTATTTACATTCCCATTTTGTCTCATCAGTAAGAGAAGCTAAAGTTCACTTCACCTACTCTGACACATTTTAATGGACTAAATCACAACTCCATTATCATCCATGCTCAGATCTGCAATGGGGTGGGGTTTTCCCTCCCATTTAATTCACCTCTCACATTGTTATATGTGCCAAGGACATTTCTCATCTGAATTCCTTTGTTTGGCTGAGTTGCTTTTTCAAAGCAAAAGTGAAATATGGCTACCAAGAGAACATTTGGATAAAGGTAACAGAAAAATTCGACAAGCTTAGGAGGTAAAACTTAAGCACAGTGACCCTTGAATTTATGGAAGCCAGTGATAGAATGTAACTGCTAAACTATGCCCATCAGAATTTGCATTAAGAGATAAAGTGTTCCCGGGCGTATGTCCACTAAGGAAGGAATAATTATGTGCCATGGACCACACAATACGGCAGCAACTGGACTTTGTAAGAGAGGAAGCAGCAAGCAGCCCATCTCATTCTATTGCAGTTTAAGACCCTATAACATACTCTCCAGCTAAATGAATTTTATGTGTAATGAGCCTAATGAAAAGTAACTTATTTCTTGATTTTTCTTACTTTATAAACAACTATGCAGTTAAAAAGGATAAGCAATTTCATCTTATCAATGGTGAAATGAAAATCACAACAAATAACTTGTTGAAAGAAATAAAATAGCCAACATGAGACGAGAAATGTGGCAGAGTAATACTGACTAATATTTAGCCAAGTCTGCGATTCTGTTCTTTTACATGTTTTTGCAAACTGTTAACCAAAGCAGCATACTATCAAATGGTGTGCTTTGTATCTTCAGTGTCTAGCATGCGGTCCAGGGTGAGAAAACATATTTTGATGTATTAGGAAACATTTCTTGAAGTTTTCACAGAAAATATCATTCTTACTTCTGTAAATAATCCTGTAATATCTCCGGACTGAACAAGTAATTCATGATTGTCCCTTCTAAAGGTGCAGTTACAGCTGAGGAAACTGACACTCAGATGGGTTAAGTAACTTGTCTAAGGCCATAGAGGCCACAGTATTGAGTATCTGGGATTGAACTGCCATTCACTCAGTAGAGCATTCAACATATAATATATGCCTTCTAATTTGTGCTGTACAATCGATAGTGAGATGTAGGTTATGATGAATCTCTTTTGAGTTTTTTCATATTTTATTTTAGCAGAAGTTAGATTTTACTAAACATTTTATCGAATACACTTGACAAGGATTTTAAGCCTAATGCTATAATTTGATCTAAAACCATATTTGACATTATAACTCCTTATTTGTTTAATCACAAAAAAAATCAGAAAATATTCACACTTCAAGATCAAGAACATGTGCTCCTTGCCAGGATTTATTTTTAAAAGGTAAATATGACTGTCTGATTTGTTAATTAAATTCTCCCTTGGTGATTATGCTGAAAATGTAGTGAGATATTAACTTGAAGAAGAATGTTCTTCTGTGTGCTGTCTCAGTCAGTTCCATATATTATTTATTTTTATGAGTGTATAAAGTGCTAATGAATAAATCTGAAAAGGTCCTTTTGTTGTTGCTGTTGCTGTTATTATTTGCAGGCTATTATTTAATGTTCTGTGGCAGCTTAATAAACTCTGTACTCTCCAGCTCCCACCAGTCTATTCAATTGGGATAGCAGAACACAAGAGCAGGAGTCCTAAGGAGCATTCCAGCGTGACAGCATTCTTTCCAGCATTCATCACTGTTCCTACTGTTTTAAGCCTCACAGATTCTGCACTCCTTGAAGTAGGCACCTTACCTTTGAGGTTAATGTCTTGTGGAGCAATCCATGCATTTTGCATAGTATACAAATATCTTGAAGCTGAGTACCTTCAATGTAGTTATAAATATGGGGCTTTTTTCCCAATTATCCTCTTAGAACCTTCTCTTCATTTTCTTCTTCATTAAATACTTGCCTACCAGGCATTTATGTTGAATTTGAAGACCAATAGGAGGTGAGATTCACATGTGAAATTCTGCTCTGTCCACGTCTGGTTCTAGATCTTCAGTATTTACAATGGTCATTAACTATACAGGGGAATCTTGAATCTGCCAACATGGCACACATGACTGAACTAAAAGTACAGACTGCCTGAATTCTTGTCCCATCTCTACTGTTGCCCATCTTGATAACATCTGTCTGCAAACTCTTACTCTTGCTGTGCTTCAGCTTTCTCACTAGTTAAATGGAGATAATAGTACCTGTCCTAGTACCCTCCCAACCAAGTTACTGCTAGGGTCACATAGATGAAGAAATTTTCAAGTGCTCTGAAAACTATGGTGCATTATCGAAATGCTTGTGAACAGTAAGGTTTTAAAGCTCATTTGATAGAAAATCAGCCTTTCTTCCAGATGTGATCAATCTAGAGTATGATAGAATATAGGAAATAGAAAATCATTTTAGCAGGAAACTACAATTAAAAAGTGTTCACATTTTACCCCTAGTCTATAAGACTCATGTTTTGTACAAAAGTTTAAAATCTTTCATGTTTACATTTTTAAACCACGTGTTAACAAATGTTAGCAAAAAAAAAAAATAGCAATATATATAAAAAATTGTATATTTCATCCAGATTTTGTTTATTTCAGAAATTAAGGTTTCTTTTTTTTTTTTTTTTTGTCTTTTGTCTTTTTTCCGTGTCCGGCAACGGGATCGCAACCCTCGGTGTTGCTCCCGTGCCTCGCTCAGCCAGTGAGCGGGAACCGGTCTGTATGTGGGATCCGAACCCTCG